>NW_008333659.1:1405538-1468300 GCF_000622305.1 Nannospalax galili
GTGCCCTCTGATTTTCGTGACTAGCTAGCCATTGTTTCTCTCTTGTATCGTCTCCCCCCTCTATCATGGTTTTCCCACATAAGGTGCCTGCACTTCCCCCCCTTTCTTCCTTACTAATACCCTTGCTCCCGTGATCCTGCCTCTGTTGAACTGCTTCTTTCTCCTTATCCCCTAGGTTCTTTATGCAAGAATAAAACAGTTTCTTTCCATCTTGGACAGTACAAGAAAAACAAAATGTATTTATACCTGCATATACATGTACTTGTGGGTATCAAACACAGAACTCTTCTTCTTGAGTTATTAAAATAAATCTGGAGACTGAGCCTACAATGGTGTTTCCTTGGAGGTGAAACTCTTAGCTTTCCTTCACTTCCATCTGACTTTATGTTTGAACAAGATAATCCGAACCCTTAACACAGAAAGTTCCCAGAAGACTACATGGTTCTGGAGAAAGGGTAATGATAGCGTGAAAGGAACCTCAGTCTACCATTTGTGAACCAGGTTTTTGAGAAAAATATGCATACTGCTCTGTTCTGTTACTTTACCAATAAGATAAAATGAATAATGTTTAACTTAGAACTTGCTTTTGGTTTTGGAGTTTGGCAACAGAGAAGTCATGGGCATGTTGTCTGGCATAGCCTTGTTTACTCATACAAGGCAAACATCACTGCTAAGACCCTCTTCCAAATGCAGTCAATCACCTTATAAAATGGGGCTGTTTTCAGTTAATTTTAACAAAAGAAACTCTTGTCTGATAACCTCCACTTCTTCCCCCTCTTCTGATTTCCCTTAGTACCAACCCCGGAGCAGAGTGCCGGCTAATTCAGTATTTGTTTCTTGAGTTGAGTTGAACTACTGGTACCTTTTTCCTCCACATGTGACTATTTTCAGTGTGTTTGTGGTAACTTTAGATGACCCACTGTCTCTCCGTCCACAGCACATGCACCCTGCTCTGCCTGCCAGCCTATAATCACCAGCCAATTCTCAACTGCAAGCCCATACTTTTTATTTTATTCTGGGAAGTTATAAAAATAACAATTCTGCCATCACTTTCTAATTCACAAAGTGACTTCAGTCTCTTGCTTCCTAATTCTTCTCATTTCTCCTTTATAGGTCTGCCAATACCCTCAGCCTTATTGGCCTTACATATTTAATCAGAGTAACCAATGCTGAGAATTTTTACAAAGAATTAAATTTGATCTGCTTTGAAACATTTATTTATTCCATATGGCATTTAAAGCAACTGAATTATTATTTTTAGCCCTAAGATGTATGTTGCAGAAACAAGATTACAATTGGGATACACACACGCACACACACACACACACACACACACACACGCACACACGCATACACAAAGTGAACATACATACAGTTAAGAAGCTTTGGAAAGTATGAAAAGATAGTTTTGCTAAATCTGGAGTTACCAATGTGTCTTCTAATTCTTGAGACTAAATTTGGTTACGTGTAATTCTGTGAGTTTCTTCCTCATTAGCACCCTGTAAGGCCCATACTGGGGGGCCCTGGGCTTAGCTGACAAGTGTACATACCCCATCTTAGATCATGTAGATGAGATAAGAAAGCTAAGTAGTCTAGTCCAGTCTGCCTGCACTTTGTACAGATTGAAAGTGTGGGATTCAGGCCTGTGCCTGGAGGTCAGTGATCGTTTCGAAGGCAGTATGTGATTCAGTGTGGTCCAATCTGTAAAGCATAGGATTTTTCTCCTATGGTTGCATAAAGATAAAAGCTTTATTATTGCAAGCCCTGTAGTTAGAGAAAGAGATTGAGGCACGGCTGAAGTAATTTCCTATGACAAACAAGTGAACTAACAGTAATGCAAAAATGTGGAGTGTGTTAGGGAAACACAATGCCTGGTCAGAAGACATCGCCGGAAGTCCACTAACCTATATGTGAACCAAACATTAGTGTTTAAGACAACGCGATGTGTAATTTGGGGTGGGCTTTTTGTTTGTTGGCATTTTAACAACAATAACAAACAAACAAAAAAAACCCTGATACATAAGTAGAGCTGCAGAAAAATAACTATAATAAAACCCTACTATAGGATTCTTCCACTGGGACCAGCCAAACACTTTGTGTATTATTTCACACATTCTCTTTCTGAAGTAAAACTGCCCTTAGATCTTAACCATGGTTACTGGGAAAGCCTGTGTTGAGAAGATCATTGTTTCTAACGCATGTTATGAAGCCCATGGCAGCAGTCTTTTTGAACCAATTAACGGCATTGTTGCAGTTTCCTTTCCTTCTGGGTTAGAGGCATGAGTCATTCTTCCTGTCAAGCCCACAGACAGTGCCTCTGTTTGAGGTTTCGTTATTTGGTAAGAGAATGGAAAGTGGAGTAGTGCTGTGTCAGTGAGCTGGAAGCAATCAGCATTTACTGGGCTTACACACATGAGAAATGCAAATAGGTTTCATTTGCAGGGATCTGAGTTGCTGGCTTGACTCAAACACTTCATGCTCCCAGGAAGAAGGAAGTTAAACCACAGGCTTAATCCTTGACTAAATCTTGAGGCGTTTAGTACCACAAATTAGAAAATTGAAACCAAAATGTATTCTGGCCTTCCAAAACCAGGAGCTAAGCTCTTACTTCAGAGGCTGGTAAACCCAGCACTCTGGAACACTTCACTTCATTCCTACCCACTGGTTTACTTTACTGGTCTGTCCCAGCCTTGCTAGGGCGGGCAGAGCCACCTAACCATGACTGCCAACCACAGGAATAGAGACAGGGTGGGAACGAAGACTGGGAGGACACCAGGCACTTCCATGACATTAACAGTCAGTCCTTCCTATCCACAGCTTGTGTATCTTTAGTCAACCAACCACAGAGTGGAAAAAAGACGACATCTGTATTGAACACGTACAGATTTTTTTCAGCTCATTATTCCCTAAACAATACAGTATAAAAACTATTGACACAGCATTTATATTGTGTTATATATTCTAAGTCATCTAGAGGTGACTTTAAGCGGGAGGAGCACGTAAGCTGTGTGCAAATACTACATCACTTATGCAAGGGAGTTGAGCACCTGTGGGTTTTGATACCTGTTGGGGTCCTAGAATCAATCCCTCCTGGATAGAGATAAGCAATTGTGATTTCTGAATGTCTGGGTACAGCCACAGGGGAACTTTTTGTTGTCTGGAAACAAATATTAAACCGAAAACTCACAATCTTTAGAGTTAAAAGAACCTCTGTGTATAAAGTTAAACATAGCTATAGCAGAAAGGAAAAAAAAAAAAACGAGGAGACATCCAAACATGGGGTTCTCTGTCAGTGACAGGTGATGGCAACACTAGGCTTTCGTCAAGAATGCAAGAGAAGGGCCAGGGGCATAGCGCTTGCTGAGTATCTATCAGGCCCTCGGTTCAATCCCAAGTGCTGCCAAAAACACAAAACAAAGATAGCAAAAGAGGTAGTACTGGCTTAAACACAGTTGTAAATGCTTCATTTTATTCCACAGACACCAGAGGTTTAAAGAAAACTGTCTACTTTTTGTAACACTTTAAATATAAATTCTTCACATGAGAAAGATAATCCAGAGAACAGAGGAAAAGTTAAGAAATGAATGATTTACGGGGCAGGAGAGATGGCTCAGCAATTGAGAGCACTGGATGCTCTTGCAGAGGACCCAGGTTCGATTCCCAGCACCCAGATGGTGACTAACTGTCCGGAACTCTAGTTCCAGGGGATCAGATGTTCTCTTCTGACCTTCACAGACATTGCATGACATGGTTGCACTTACATATATGCAGGCAATATACTCATACACACAGAAATAAAAACAAGAAACAAAATTAAACAATAATAAATAATAAAAATAATAAATAAATAATAAATATAAAAAGAATAATTTGAAAATAAATGAGTAAGAGAAGAATTCCATTAATTTGAGAACCTGTAATCTGAGTTACATCACTAACTCTAATGTATTTAATCTTCACCATAGAGAAAATAAAAATTCCTACTCAGAATTTCAGACATGAAATATATTCCTCTGTATAATATGAGGAAGTCTAATGAACGTTTTTGGAAGAGCTTAAAGCAGTAAGTACTCATATATTTCATTAATTAATTCAATAAATGAGTGATAATATGTTTGCAAAATATATGAACTATGGACGACAAAGAGGAATGGAGTAAAACGGAAACTTCTGTGTTTCTGAAGCTCACCAGCTCACAGAACGAAGGCCTGGGTCTTGATGCCTCTCTGCAGTAGTTGGGATGCAAATTGTGTCAACTAGCTGTCAGGTCTGGAATTTGATTTTATGTTATTTAAAACTAATAAGTTAGCCTGTTTCTGCTTCATTGATGTTGGCAGAAGACAGGAAACTCCTGGTTAAGAGACAAAGGACTTCATTAATGACGCATGGCACGACAGTAAGCATGAACATCAACATGTTTATGTCAGCTTCTCTTGCTGCTCTCTCCCAGGCCAGTGAGATGATGTGGAGTGCTCAGACGCCTGAAGCACAGTGGATTGTGTTACATGGAGACACACTGAGCTCAGGGATGCTACTACTTTGTGGCAAGCAATAAATTACCAGCTTCTTGGCATGGAGGAAAACATGGCCCAGTCCCCAAAGGCTGCTGTCTGTGAGTGCAGCACTAGAAAAGAACTCTCTTAAAGCACAAGTGCCTTTCAGTGGTGACACATAGGCAAGACACACATGCTATCCAGAAACCAGTGAAGGACATTCTCACAACAGCAGTAGGAATCCCAGTGTAATGCTGGAAATGCCACCCACGTATGGACTGCAGTGGGCAGTCCAGTCTATCTCCCTTCAATATTTCAAGCATCTCCTTTAAAAAAAAATTTTAGGATCTTCCATGCAGTTACGTGGGGATTCCTTTCCAGAGCTAGGATAGAATACAGTTTGCTTAACCACTGTGCTGAAAGATCTCAGCCCAAAAGCCAGTTGTTCCCAGGGTCAAATCTATTTGAATTTTTGAATGTCTATCAAACATCATATATGACAACAGTCTACTTATTTGTGGAACATCTAGTAAACACAGGAACAAGTTGAATGGAGGCCTGGAAAGAAAGTCTGGAGTTAGTTACTTGAACAGAACTTTGTCATTTTAAATTATTAAAGTTTGCTGTACCTATCAGAAGTCAGTTGAGGAAAACTAACCCTAAAGAAGATGCATTTGCAATCCTTAGAAGAGCTAAGTAAACTGGTACTTTCAGTGCTAACCTAGGTACCAAAAGGAGCTTTTTACAGTCTCTCCAGGATGATGGTACAATTATCAAGAATCTTTGAAAAGTTCATATACATCATCTTAGCTGCTAATCATTCAGTTCAAACTCAGATTTCCTGGATTTAAACTCAACACTGGGATGATAGTGCTGGAGCTCATGGCAGGCAATTTGATGTAAATAAAGTCAAGAGGGGGGGACTCTGGATGTGAAGGCATAAATAGTGTGCCTGTATCACATTAGACCTCTCTCCTCCTGTTGTGTGAAGAATCAATAAGAAGACAGCCATCTCCAAACCAGGAAATCGGATCTCCAGAGAACCTGACTATGCCGACATGTTGACCTCCAACTTTTCAGCTCATAGAACCAAGAGAAATAAATGTAAGTTGCTTAGGAGAGCAGATTATGGCATTTTGGTTTGGATGGTCTGAGCAGACAAGACAGCCATCCGAGAGCTGCACGTTGGTCTGAAGGCTCAGCTTCTTCCACCTGAGACAAATAGCAGGGTCTTTGCTTCCCATTTCAAATCTCCCACAAATACTTCTGTTGACAAACTCTGAATCAGAGCCCTGCAAAGACATTAATTTCAAGAAATGCAACTCCAACTTTTAGTTGGTAGTGAAGGGCCAAAAGAGGATGCTGTGTTGATAACACATAATCCAGTCAAGCAGAGGATTATCAAAGGAGCAAGGAGACCACAGTAAATGCCGTGTAGATATCATAAGCACTGGAGCATGAAATTCATAGCAGCTCAATAGATGAATATACTTTGGATCCATCTGAAAGCTAAGGTAAGCTATGATGTTCTAGAGCCATGGCCACAGCTCAGTGGAGGCAGGCACAAGGACAGATCGACAGGCAAAGCAACTGACCTGAGTAAATTATTGAACTATAAGAATACTCCCAGGAGCTTCTAGAAATAAAATGAAAAGAGTTAAGAGAAGAGATGCCTGTTTGCAGGAGATTTGGATCTTTAGTTAGCAGGTGCTATAGAAAGTACCAAAAATATTCATTCAAAAAAAAAAAAAAACAATCCAGTCAGAGGTCATGACAGATTAAAAAATCACATCTATTCAAAAGAAAAGCAAAAGGACTTACCTGTGAGTGATCGGATATGTGACTAGAAACATGGCTAATCCAGTGCAATAGTCTGAAGGATCCATTAAAAGTATAAGTTAAGGGTCAACAAGACAGCTGAGCGGGTATGGGCACCTGAAGCCAAGAGTGAGGACTTGAGTTTGGTCCCTGGAAAAGGCATGTTGGAAGGAGAGCACTCACTCATGCAGGAAGGACGTGATCCTCTAACCTCTACTTTCTCTTACTCTTGCATGCGCACCACACGCACACACACACACACACACACACACACACACACACACACACACAAACTTCAAAATATCAAGGAAGTACATTTTTCATCTGTAGGCAAATGGAGAATGACAATATTATGAACAGAAGAATGACACGCAAAACATAGTGTAGAAAATGAATACAAAGGATACATTTTACTAGACCAGGGAAATAAACTAAAAACAAGGTTATTGTATTCTTTAAAGTACACAGTGGTCAGTGTTTGACTGCAGTAATGTCAATAAAGACAACGGAAAGAGACTCCTGGTCCTCATCAAGAATCCATGTAATGGTGACTTAGAATGCTGCTTCTCTTGAGTTCACAGTGGCCTTCATCTGCTCTTAGAGACTGAATTCACTGAAGGCCTTCTGCCTTCATTTGTAGCCACCTCAGTGACCCCAGATTTAAGTCTTTTTAGCTTGATCTTGGCTTCATTCTTTAACAAGACCTTCTTTAGGGTCAGGCCTAGTGGCACATGCCTTTAATTGCAGCACTTGGGAGGTAGAAGCAGGTGGTCAGTGAGCAGGTGAGCCTGGTCTACTTAGGGAGTTCCAGGTTGGCTGGGGGAAATATGGAGACCCTGCCTCAAAAAAGGCAAAAAAGACCTTATTAAACACAAGCTAGGAGTAGAAAATGGGTTTAGCATTTCTGCTCTCTCCCTGATATTACTGTTGCCTGACTCCCAGCCTCACCCTTGATCATCTCTATGTAACACTGATAAATTCTTTTACATTTTTCTAATATTTTCCCCAAGTTCCACTTGTGTATTAATTCTTTCATCGTTTTATTGTAGTAAAAACATTAACACAAACTCTACTCAGTTAACAGATGTTTATGTGCACAATATAGTATTGTTATCTATAGGCACAATGCTGTGCAGCTGACCTCTAAAAGTTACTCATCTTGAATGCGGAACTGTTCTACCTGTTGATTAGCAACTCTTCACTTCCTCATCCACCAGCTCCTGGCAACCACCATGTGCTCTTTCACTGAATGTTTGGCTACTTTAGATACCGCAAGTAAATAGAGTCATGCGGTGTTTGCCCTTTTGTGATGGGCTTATTTGAGGAATCATTGTGTGCTCATCAATCATCAGTGCTGCTAAGTATTGTAAGAGTTCTTTTTTCAAAGCTGAGCAATATTCTACTGCATATGTACAGCCTCTTTTTTATTTTCTACTCATTTATCTATTGAACATTTGAGTTATTTCTCCATGTTGGCTATTGCTAATATTATAAATATGGTGTTCTAATACCTCTTGGAAATTTCAATTACAGCTTTTTTATATATAAGAGAGATGGGTGGTTTATGTGGTAGTTTAATTTTTAACTTTTAAAAATATTTATTTTCTGCTTAATTATGTGTCCATGTGTTTGTGTCTGGGCATGTATGTGAGTGAGTACTAGCATCTGCAGAGTACAGATGAGGGCATCAGAATCCCTAGAGATGGAGTTATAGGCAGTTATGAACTGCCTGATGTGGGTGCTCAGAACTGAATGCCTCTGCAAGGCGAGGGGACATTCTTAACCATTGAACCAGCTCTCCGGCCCCAGATATGTTTGGCTCAGAAAGATGCTTTGCCCTTAAATCCTTTGTTCCTCCTGCTTACATTCCATTTTAGATTCTCTGTCCTCTGCATAATTGATCTTTTTCTTCAGAATTCCTTCTTCTGTATATTTGGTATCATTTTCCTGAGGATACTGTCATAAAATACCACAACCTAGGTGACTTTGAACAACAGAGGCTAGACCATGCTGTTCCTAAGGCCTGTAGGAGCACACTCCCTTGTCTCTTTGCATCTTCTACTAACAATTTTGGTTGTTCCTTAGCTACACACACACACACACATACACACACATACACACACACATGTCTTATATGAGTTTATCTTAAATTAATTACATTTGTAATGACTCTGAATGAAATCACATTAAACTTATCTTTTTATGTGGAATACAATATCATAACAATTACATTGAGAAAAAAATTAAAGGCAAAATTCAAGCTCGTAGATTGACTGAAAAGGCAGTGTGGTTCAAGGCCTTCTACTATTAAGAGCTATGATGGTAGTATGTTTTATTTCCCCTTTTCATTATAGAATAGAAATAATGAGTAATATTACATCATAATTTTTGAAGGTTAGGTAAAATAGTCCACCAAAATGATTAGCTCAGTACCTAGCATGCAGCAAATGTCTAGTAAATAACAGTAACTATTTTACCAAGTGTATAAACTATCTCTAGATATAAACAGGAATTCCTATTTTGAACACATTAAAGTTAAAATACTGTGAAGAAAGTCAGGCATGTGGACTCGTGCCTGTAATCCTAACACTGACTAGGTTAAGATAGAATTGCCACAAGGTCAAGGCTTATAATGGGTACATGCTGAATTCAAGATTAGCCTGAAGCATAGTGTGAGACCCTGTCTCTTTAAAACACTA
Organism: Nannospalax galili; assembly: GCF_000622305.1. Taxonomy (NCBI): domain Eukaryota; kingdom Metazoa; phylum Chordata; class Mammalia; order Rodentia; family Spalacidae; genus Nannospalax; species Nannospalax galili. The sequence goes on from NW_008333659.1 coordinate 1,414,549, forward strand.
AAAATAATTAAATAAGGTAAAAAGGAAGGAAAGGAAGGAGAGAGGGAGGGAGGGAGGGAAGGAGGGAGGGAAGGAGGGAGGGAGGAAGGAGAAAGAAAAAAGTAGTGTTAAGCAGGCCAGGGAAAGGGGTTATGAGCTTTAACCTAAATTCAGTCATCTTGTTAGTACATAGAATTCTCAGGCATGACTGAAAACTAAAGAAGAGAAGCTAGGAAGACTCCTTGAAGGAGAATTGAAGAACTTCTGGGATGAAAACTCAGCCCACATCCCAAATGAGGAGAGAACTATCAATGACCAGCTTGATTCCACAGCATATGTCTATTCAGCAGATGCAAGTGACTGCTGAGTGGATTTCCACACCAGACTATCACTACCCCAGCACATGAATTCCTATCTGTGTCTGGTGGAGGGAGAGATCTCTGAGTGAAAACCAAAAGAGCAATGCCGATGAAAACAAAAGCGTGGGTTCTGGTCGACCACTCACATTACCTTGATGTACCTCTAACAAATTTTAGAACAAACGATGATGCCAGGCTTTCCATTCTGAGCTACTGGGAGCACCTGTGAGGCTTTGTGCTTTGACGACTCTTGTGAGGCTGCTGGTCACAAAAGCGTCCAGTGAAGTGTGAACGCATTGACAGACAATGTGGTGGCCACTGGAAGGCAGTGTCTTGGAAACAACACAACAGCACTGGGGTGTGAAAGGCAGGAAAGAAGAAAAGTGCTTGCAAGGCAAAGTTCTTTTCATCATTGAAGGAGATTGCTCTTATACCTGTGTTATACCTGAAGAAAGCCAGAGATGAATGAAGAGTGATAAACATCTAGCCCAAGGGCACAAAGGTAATAAATAAAAGAAAAAATATTTTAACTTAAGCAACCTGATTTGAAGAGCCGAGAATTTTCTAGAACTCCTGTTAGAAAACCTCTAGAGCAGAAAGGCCAAAGAGCTTTTTCCAGAAAAGGCCAAATAGTAAATATTTCCAGCTTGAGGACCATATGGTCTCTGTCGAAATTACTTAACTTTGTCATTGTAGTGCGAAAACAGCCAAAGACATCTGTATACAAATGGGCATGGCAGTGTTCCAACAGCAGCTTATTTCTAAAAACGGAAGTCAGCTAGATTCGGCCCGTAGGCCACAGCGTGCTGAACTCTGCCTCCATTTGGCTGCTATGGAAAATTATTTGTTCAGTCTAATGAAAACATCTTATGAAAACAGCACTTAAACCTGCATCACCTCTTCCTCTTCCATGACTGCTAACCATTCTTAAGCTGCTAGATTTCAGTAATAAGCACTGATTTGGCTCAGTGACTCTTTTGATAGCAGAGCCAGCAGCAGAGCCTTGGTGAGAATTTTCCACAGCAGATCATTGACTGAGCTCCTCTTTGCTGCACCTGTTTGCTGCCTGCCTGCTGCTGCTTGCCTGCATCTGCCCCTGCTTTTCCTCCGCCCACACTGGCCCGTCTCCTTTTTGTTTATTTTTCCTTTTCCTTCTTAGCTACTTTCTAGATGTTTTTTATGAAATTTCACTTGGTTTTGGAACCTTTCCTTTTTCCTTTAAATCTACGACTTCTGCTCGGTTCCTTTATACAGCCTCCATTGCAACACATTCACTTACACTTGTATCAGCGGTGACTATGGACAACACATACATTCCAGGAGCACTTAAGACGGTTGGGAAAATAGTATTTGGTTGGTGAAGTACTCGATTTGATTTCATTGAAAAGACTGAGTGTGTTAAAATTGCATAAAGCACCAAGACAGAGAGAAAGCAGCAAACTTTGGAAAAGTGAAAGTAGACTTGCCACATTCTTTAAGCACACTGCTTATGTGAGCCGGAAGGGAAGGACAGGAACTACCGATACATCTGCCACTTCCTTTCAGTAAAAATACGGAAGCTGTGAAGTTTGGGGTCATTTATCTGACTTGTCATACATGCATTGCTTAATCTGAAATCCTCCTCTGCTGATTCGCGGTCTACAGTTCCTTCCAGCTTCCTACATGAACGGGTGGAAAGCCAAAGACCTCTGAAATGTTTTTCCCTCTTTTCCTCTATTACCTTCTAATTCCTGATTCTGACTCTTCAGGCAAAAGTATCAGAGTTTGTTTCCTCTTTACATCTCTTCACCTCTACTCTCGCATCCCCATGGTTCACAGGCATAAGGGTCAGTGCTGTTACCTCTCAAGGAGATTGAGTTTTATGATGTCTTCAAAGCAATCATCCATCCTTCCTTTTTGCTATCTTCTACCTACAAATGAGTCTTTTTTAAAATTTATTTTTATTTTATGGGTATGTTATGCTTGCATGTGGGTAAGGACACCTGTGACATGCAGTGCCTGTGCAGGCCAGAAGGGGATGTTAGATGCCCTGGAACTGGAGTTACACATGGTTATTAGCCTCCATGTGGATGCTGGGATTTGAACCCAGTCTTCTACAAGAGTAGACAGTGCTTTTACCCTCTGAGTCATCTCTCCAGTCCCTACAAATAAGTCTTGTGGTGATGCATGCCTTTCCTTTGTCAGCCTTCCGCACATGAGATGAGATTAACATTGCTAAAGTGTAGTTCTGAAAATGTCACTGTGCCACTTAACAGGGAAAAAAGCATTCAAAGCCTCCTCACCGTTTCCTGATGCTACAGCCCTTCTTGACTGGCCAAACCCATGTGTTAATACAGTACCACAAGGTGGGCAGCTGAAAGTTGTTGTCTCACAATTCTGAAACCTGGAAGTTAGAGTCAGGTTAGCAAATTTCCTGAAGTCCTTTTGAAATGATTGTTTCATTCATACTTCTCTCCCCGTTCCTAGTGATTTGTTGCTGACATTTGGTCTACGGATTCATAAATTCAACTTTTAGGCGGCATTCTGTCACTTGTGTCCAAATTCAATGCTTTATTACAATGCCAGTGGTTTTAGATTAGAGCCTATTCAATAACTTCATCTTACCTTATGCCAGGACCCTATTTCCAAATACAATTTCATTACAAGGCAGAAGAGCTTATGACTTCGACATGCGAATTTGGAGGGAATCATAGTTAAGATCATAACAATCTTCTCTGTTTTTCCAGGCCTGATACAAAAGCAGTATATATCATGATATGTTCCCCAACCTCCAGGAGAACGAGATGGTGTCCCCTGCTAAGCCCCTCAGTGACAATTCCCTCTCCACGGTATCACAAATTTCTTCAAATCAGTGGATTGTGGTTTTCCCCATTTGCTTCTTTACCCCAAAATCTATCATATCATCTGATAGGTGCTAGACACTGAAAAATATTTACTGAATAAAAAAGAAGGTCTTGCACACTCTAGAAGTGGCATGGGCTTTACTGTGCTTGATCCGACAGGGGACTCTGCCCTTTGAGCATTATTTGTATCTCAGTGCTTAGAGATGGCGTAACGTTGTGGTGAAGAAGACAGACAGGTGACAAGCTGATCTCGTCTGTCACTTACGTGTACATGTGTTCAACCTGGTGATGTGATTTATGCTTTCATAAATTTTTCATGAATATCTCCATTTATGAAACACGGCATGTAATGCCTACCTTGAAGGAGTGGACCAAAGGGTGCTTAAGTTCACATACACAATTTCCTAGCCATTGTGGTAGTAGCACCTGAGACAGACACACATTTATCTGGAGTGCTCACAAGAATTTTTAACACTTGTAGGAAGTTTTTAAAGATTTGGGCATGCCTAGAGGCCAGAGAATAGTCTCTATGCACATAGGGAAAAACTTTATGAGCCAAATTCATGAAGAGGAAAGAAAAAAACAATAGGGACACTCTGTATAAGATTAAGAAAGCCATGGGCACTACTGCTCAAAGAGAATACACAGCAATTGTAGCAAATTAAGCTGTGGATCCTACCTTTGACTTTTATGCATGCCCCACAACCAACCAGAAAAGCCATTTTCAAATATCAAGGGCAGTACAAACAACATTGTTATCATCACTCACTGTTCAGATCCATGACCTTTACCTTGGGCTTGTTTCTTTGGCAAGGAAGTTTGGCATGAAGTGACTAAAGTAACACTAAATGGCAAAAAGCTATATGGGAGACTCTGCTATCTCCGTGACAATTTAACACCTGGTCTCTGGCTAGGAACTAAAAAGTTCTTCAGAGACCCACCTGAGACTCTCAAGCAACATATTTATCAAAACCAGTTAAAGTCACCTTCTGAGTAATGGCTGTGGAGGTGTTTTCTCACAGCAGAGAGGCACATTTTCTGTGGGTTGTACGATTGATCACTAAGTTCTAGTAACAGATGCATCTTGCTTCTGGGGCCTTGAAACATGACAGCCTATAGAAAGACTATTAAAATCGCTTTGCTAACAAAGAGAAATCAATTGTTCTCCACGAGGAGGTGCCCTCCAGCACAATCAATATACAATAGGATAATGCTAGGCTGTAAAGCCTGTGGACAGATTTAAGCTTTGATGAGATTAAAGGTGTGGGGAGAGAGGAGATGGTTTTCATCTCTCTGATAGACCCAGAGAGATAAAGATGTATTTTGCTGTAAGTTGTATCTACTTTTCCTTCAGTAATATCCAATTGTTTAAAGCGCCATTTTTTTCATTTGAGTATAATCTTTTAAAACATATTATTTTACCTGTTTTCAGTTCAAAGGATGTGTTACAGTTGGAATTGGTATGAGAGGTATACTCATGAGACGGGTTCAACAATCAAAATGAGGGACACACGCGAATGGAAACCTATCAGCCACATTGTTAAGGGCTATGGATGAAAAGCACATACTATTTGTAATTTTTCTGCTAACTGTAAGACATATATGAATTAAGATGTCAGACAGGTCTTGGTACTTTTTGTGTATTTTTGTACCAACAAATCAATAATGATCTGTCATTTACAGGCACAGGTTTCAAGAGAAGAAAAATGACATTTTCGTGGCATTTATAACTTCTATGTATTTTCATAAAGCTTTGCTTGCATGCCAACAATCTTTGAAGCAGGCATAAAACTTGAAATAAACCTCAATTCCAGCTGTTCAGACAGGAACAGGGTACACTCCCAGTAACAAAGAACTTTATGCTGAGAACATGAAGTGCTCTTTTGCTCAAAAGAATGTTATAGCTGAATAGTGTAGACAAAAACCACTGAACAATTGTCAATAACTTTTCATAGTTAGCTACAATGTGTATGCATGAAGACTGAAATTCAATGTTAAAAGTACTAAACGGTCTTGATTTATAAGGTCCGCAACATAAAGTGGGAGTTTTGAATAAAATTATGTGCATTGAGGGATAAAACAAAGATAAGGATATTTTATAAATTACACAAAAGTTGAAAATACACATTATTTAGGATGTATTTTTTGTTCAATACAGATTATCCTATAAGCATTATTGGTTAAAACGTCCAATCTCTTGAGTTTGAATTTAAAAGTAAATTAAGAAATTGTCAGATATAAAACAATGTGGTTCTTGGTCCATGCATCCAAAAATAAGGCCTGCAAGCTTGATAGGCAGGGTTAGGGTTTAAAGGTGAAAACCAAAGATAGCAAATGGTATAGAGTCAGAAGCCAGAAGAGTCCTCCAAGAATGTTTGCTCTCACAGATGCCCTTGCACCCTACCATGCTTCTGCTAGAGCACCTCAGGCATGCCTATATCCCTGATCTGAACTTCCAGGAGAGAGCTATATACATCCCAGCTCAGACATTCCTACAGGCCACATGTCTTCTTCCCGAAATACGCCAGAGATCTCTTCAAACCGTTGCAATTCATGGGAGGGAAGCTGAAAGGTCCTTGGATGAGCAACAGAAGCTGGAGGCAAAATTAAACGGGTCCTGCAGTGTGCAGAGACTATCAAAGTACTGTCGTTTTCAGGGTTGTTATGTAGTTTTGAGGGTTGTTTTTCATCTGGAATATGGTGAAAGTTGTAATTTATATTAGACTCTTGTCAATTAAAGAACTCACAATCTCTAGGATAAATGCTAATATACCAAGGAATGTTATAGAATGAAAACAATAAAAATAACAAGTTAATGAGTAGAATATTTCATAATTACATGCAAGCAAAATAAAGTTTAGAATAATAAAAGGGCACACAGAATAGAGGAAGTATTGGACAAAGGCTTGGAAACTGGTAAACGTTTTTAAGTTTTGTTATTTATATTTTATGTGCATAAATGTCTTGCCTGCATGTATGTAAGTGCACCCATGTCATGCAATGCCTGTGGAGGTCAGAAGAGGGTGTCAGATCTTCCGGAACTGGAGTTACAGACTGTTGTTAGCTGCCATGTGGGTGCTGGAAATCAAACCCAGATCCTCCGCAAGAGCAGCCAGTGTTATTAACAACTAAGCCATCTCCCCAGCCCCTAGGAAAACTGGTAAATTTAAACACAGATTTATAAACATGTAAAAAAAATCTAATGTCTATGAGCCAAAGTTAGAATTTTCAAAATTAATATTAAAATATATTAAAGATCTACCCTGGTGACAGAGACCTGTAATACCTGTAAAACCAGCATAGGCCACAGAGTGAGCTGAAGTTTAGCCTAGACAATTTAGTGAGAGACTGTCTCAAAACGAAACAGAACAAAAGCTAGATGGACGGGAGGTGTGGCTCAGTGGTAGAGCACTGGCATAGCATTGCGAGGTCTTTGGTTCAATCCCCAGCACTGAAAAAAGTTTTTTTAAAAAAAAACTAAAATGCTGTTTATGAAACACATAGTTTCAGTATTAAAATTCAAAACTTTTTTTCAAGAGATGATAAGTTTTACTGAACACTAAAAGAAAGCATTTAAAACTACACAAATACCAGACAAAGTAGATACTAAGAAAATAAATGTTATTAAAGGTCAAAGAGGCACTTATAATGAGGAAAGAATTAAATTGCTAGAAAAGATAAAGATTATAAATTTGTACACAAAATAAAATAGCCTCAAATGCATAATGCTAAATGTCACAGAACTACAAAGAGAAATAATTTTATAACTGTGCTGAAGGAACTTAAAAACAACTTTTTCAGCAGCTAAGAGGACAGGCAGATAAGTAAGATTATAGAAGAGTTAAGCAGCATTATTTTACAAATAAAATACATTTGACAACCAGAAAATGAGCTAGAGCCCAAAGCAAAGGCAAATATTTGGTTGATTTCAATTTATTATCACATGGAAAGCTGGGCTTAGATTTTTAGGTCAGGTGTCATTGAAGTCATGAGATAAAAAATTGTCATATGGGACCAGCAAGATGGCTTAGCTGCTGAAGGAGCTTGTCCCCTAAGACTGATGACCTGGGTTCAATCCTCAGGACCTACATGGAAGGAGAGAACCAACTCCTGAAAATTGTCCCCTGATATGCACACATGTGCTGCATTGCACTCTAGGCTCACCACAGTAAATATATAATTAAAATTTTTAATGTCACATGGATGTTTTTTATTGATTCAGTTTAATTTTGTGTATTTTATCTCCTTTATCTCCTTATCTCCTAATCAAACAAGCTGTCATTTGAGGTTTGGATAGATGTATCTATACATGTCTAATGTCTTATTGTTTTAGCATTGTAATTGTAAACACACGACAATGATGTCCAGTAGGATTTGCTAAAAGATTTATTAGCTTTTCTGACCATCCTGGCTTCCATGTTATGCTAACGTCTGAATTAAACACTGAAGGTATGAGATGAATCAAATATCTACTGCAGCAAGTCTATTAAAATCCCACAGAACCAGAGGAGTATGCCAAGGGAAAAAAAAAATGCTTTGTGTGACAATTAGGTTCTAAAGTTACATCTTCTAGTGCTGTGACCCCAAAGCTACTCTCTGATGTTAGAAGATGGAAAAACAATGGCTGAAAATGGTCCATTTGGGGTGGAAAATTCATCTCTGAATTACTTTGGCCAAAAACAAATACAGCTCTCATGTTTCCTTTGCTCAACTTTTTATTTGGAAATAATTATAATATTTCATAAAGATTGCAATAATGTTTCGAAGAATGTCTTATTTCCTTCATCCAAATTTATTAGCTGGTAACATTTGGGGAGATTTTTTTTCTATCATTCTCTTTCTCTGCCTCTCTCTCTCTCTCTGTCTCTCTCTGTCTCTCTCTCTCCCTCTCCCCCTCCCCCCCACTGTGTTTAATTAGGTAAGGTTGCTTCCATAAAAACATGTTGGGAGTTATTTACTTAAGCAAGGGCAACTTACCAGTGCTACAGTACTAAGGAATATCATTTTTTCCCCTTCAGCAACTATTAACTGCCCAGAGGGGCCTCATGAACAACATTTTATCCATGATAGAACAATGACCGCCCATTCTTGAGCAGGTAACCGCCATCACTATGAGTTCTGGGACCAGCAGTCATGTCATGCCCAGAAGGCATTTCGCAATACTCCTCCTCATCCTTCAGCTCTCACAGTGCTTCTAGTGATACAGCCCTCCCACACAGGGCTGACCAGTCATCAGTCACTTATTCTCATCTCTTTGACTTGTGGTAAGTTTCTGTATTCACTACCACCTACTGAAAATAAAAAGAGTTTTTCTAGCCAAATCTGAAAGGAACACTAATCTATGCATATAAACATAGTATTATAGGGTACTTTTGAGAACATTTCCATTAAAAAAAATATCAATAGGAAGTTTCCCACTAGGGCCTATGAACTTCCCATTCATGGGCTTTAGACTAGGTTATAGTATCAGGCATGATTTCCTTCCAATGGAGCAGGAATTCAATTGGAAGGTGGTTTGTTAATTCAATAACAGTCATGCCACTATTGCACCAAATGGGCACATCTTGCCTAACAGGAAATTATTAGAGCACACAGGGCCCATAGCTGGGTAAGACCATTGGTGGTTTTCTCTCACAGTAGCGTAACTAGCAACCTCCAATGTATGGAAGCTAGCCAGCAGAGAGGATGTTTCTAGCACAGTTTCAGCTTAGTTTCTGTATATCCTCCAACTGAAGTTTGTAGTTCTAGCTGTAGAGTGTTGCCATCTAGTTCTGCTGTGCAACCAAGAGTAATGACAATAGCCTGTGTTGTTTTTGAAGGGTCTGGGGCGTCTCCAACCAACAATTCATAGGGAGGTATCCTGAACGTGGTCCTGGGATTTTTGTGTAATAACCTATGGCATTAATAACAGCATTAAAATAATTTAAGAACAACATAATACTATTAAACAATTGTATAAAAGCATTTAAATTTCCTCAGTTGTCGCTAGTATTCTTTTTTGAAATTTACTCTTCCCCATGTTACTATGCACTGTGTTAACTTCTATGACTTTAGATTGACTTTGAATTATTTCTCAGCCTCCCAGGACACTGGAAATTTTGAAAAATACAGGGTAGTCATTTTTTAAAAGTTCTCCTCAGATCTATCTGTTCTGCTGCTATTATTTGATACAGGATTTGCATTCCTGGCAAGAAATATTTTGCAAGTGAGACTTTGTTCATTTCAGAGCATTTCATTAAGTGACCCATAAAGACAACTGATCCCATTGATGTTCATGGAAACTTTGTCACTTGCCTGATATCAATTATCTGGCTTTTCTCCTATTAAAAAAAAAAAAACAATCACTATTTTTACTTTTAATTTCTAAATAATTTGTGGAGAGTTCTTTTAAAAAATATTTTATTAGCCAGGCGTGGTAGAGCACACCTTTAATCCCAGCACTCGGGAGGCAGAGGCAGGCAGATCTCTGGGAGTTTGAGGCCAGCCTGGTCTACATAGTGAGTTACAGGACAGCTGGGGCTATAGGGAGACCCTGTCTCAAAAAGACCCCAAATTTTTTTTATTTATTATTTTTATTTTATCTTTGTGAGTGTATTCCCCACATGTCTTGCAATGCCCACAGAGAAGAGAAGATAGTGGAACTAGAACTGGAGTTACAGACGATTGTTAGCTGCCGTGTGGGTGCCGGGAATTGAACCCAGGTCCTCTGCAAGGCAGCCAGTGCTCTTAACCACTGAACCATCTCTTTAGCCCCCTTAAAAATTATTTATTTAATGAGAAATTTTTAACTATATAAATGTCTTATTCTTCATTTAAACCTCTTTTTCTATTTGTGCATCCTTGATAGATCTGACTTGAATTATCTATTGTTACAGAAATTTCAAGGTGTTGAGGAATTCTTATTTAAAAGGTTTCAGGATTGGTGCAATATAGCAAAAGATAGTCTCATTCAGGCTATATAGACTGACGTTTATTTGTCCCAAAAGAAATGAGATATTTTTTCTCAGAATAAAGAGAATGGTAGTGAATATTAGGCAGACACATCTGTTAGTTACCTTAATGGTAACACAAGTTACCTTAATGGTTCTCTGACACTGAGGTACAAAACCATCATTGATCTTGAAGTTGTAATATTCTTATAACCTAGGGAAATCCCATGTACCCATTATTTCTAATACAGTGATTGTCATTTGTAACTAGAAACTTATCCAATGATCAAAAATGGGACTTTGTGTCACTTAGAGCTTCATTTTAGAAATGATCATGTACAACTGTATTACTCAGTGTTTTAGAGAGGAAAAGAACCAATAGAATGATTGTACATTACAAAGGGCATTTATTAAATTGGCTTACGTGATAAGAGCTGGGCAGTCAAACAGTGACTGTCTGCATATCGGAGAAGCGGAGAACCTGAGAGCTGCTCAGCCCACAGCTGAGTGCCTCAGCAGTCCCAGTCTGGTCCTGATGGCTGGAAGATTCCTGGAGAGCAGTGGTTTTGAGCCCAGGTTGGAAATCTGAAGCTGTATTTCAAAGTCAGCAAAGGATGAGACAACAGCATCAACAGAGTAGCTGCACTCATAGCAAGGAGTGATGGTGGGCAGCAGCAGCAGTATGTCTGTCCCTCGGGTCCCTTTAAATCTGGGATGCTCCCAGAAGGAGCTGACCACTCTGGGAGAGGATAGCCCATCCACAGTTAATCTTTCTGGGAAATACCCTCATAGACCTGTCCAGAGATATGTCTCTTAGTTGATTCCAGATCTCATAAAATTGCTAACCAAGATTAACCATCACAATAGCAGCTAAAGGTGTTTGAGTTCCAGCAAGTCTGTCCTCCTTAGTCATTTTGCTCTCTTCATCTGTATTTGAAGAATGAATCATTCCAGATGAAGTTGTTTTTATTTTGTTTCATTTTAGTTCATCTTGACTTGATGCTAGGAGTTGACCTGGCACTTTTAGTATGTTCTTGTTCAATATCTTTCATGTTGTTACTATAACTGAGTATCTTTTATGTGCCCTTGATATTGTTGGTGTATCAGGCAGAAAACAGCCTCTCCTTGCAGCCAGGGATTCCTCATAATACAATGGTGAACATCCCAAGATACAAGCACTGAATGACTTTGCTTCCATGACTGACTCAGAAGTGACAAAAAAAATCAGTTTTCAATACAATACACTAATTCAAACACAGATCTCTGTCATATAAGAAAAGGGTACATTGACCTCTCAACTTTAAATGGGAAGAATAGGATGTCAAATGATTCCAGCATTTCACTTTCAGTCTGTAATCACTCTGACTAGAGACTCTGATCCTCTTTTCCACATTGTCATGAAATTCTGAGGGGTGACCCTCAGTTGGATATCAATTTCTGGTATTCCTATATCTTATTAATCAAAATAGATAGGAGAACATATACTTTTGTCACTCAGTACCTAGATCTATTATTTTGTTTACTTTAGAAAACATTTCAATTACCATGAAAAATGATGGCGTTCATTACAGCATCCACACACACATGCATTGTGCATCTGCCCGTATTCCTCTCCAGTTACTCTGCTTCGATTCTCCTTCCTGCTGGTCCCCCTTTTCACCCAAATAGTCTCCCTTCCACTTTCATGTCATACATACATGGATATTTTCTAGATTCCCCACGGGAAAGAAAACGTGATATTTGTCTTTCTGAGTCTGATTTATTTCTCTTAATATGATATATAGCCACTAATTAGTATGAATTGGAAAATAGTAATACTCTAATTCTATTATTCTTTATCTATTTACTGCCTGGAATATTTTGTAAAACATCTTCTCTTTAATCAGTCAATAAAGAAAAGACAGAATAAGTTATTGATTCTTTTTCTATTTCTCAAATAATGAGTTCTTTCTACAGTATCTTTTACTAGTCGCCAAATACATTTTCAACATTTTCGTTTTCCTTTTTTGTCTTTCCTTTTATGTTTATCTGTATTCCTATCAATTGACAAATTCTTATATCTATGGTCAGCTATTTACAGCAAAAGTAGGGACTACCACCATCCGATGGTGGGAAAAAAATTTTTTTGCAGTAAATGTTGCAAGGAAAACTGGTTTCCATATACAGAGGTGTATAATTGGATCCTTGTCCTATACTACGGATACAAATTAACTCAAAATGCACAGAAAGGATAAATATAAGAGCTAAAACTATGAAATTCTTAAAAAGTCATTGTGATGAATGTTTATGACAAGGATTTGGAGTAGAATTTCTAGACCTGATAGAAAAGCAGAAGCAATGAAAGCAAACAGAAATATTGGATGACATCAAAGTTTAAAACCCACATGCTAGAAAGAATGTCAGCAATAAAATAAAAAGAATACCCACAGAATTAGAGAAAATATCAGTAAATTTTATATCTGAAAACTCTGTGGCTAAAGTAGAAAGCAACTTAGGTCTATGGTATAATCATCAATATTTAGAAGGCAATTTGACAACGTGACCATTTAATAAAATGACAATATAGAATGTTTAATGTTTTTAATTTGCTGTTTGGAGTTATTGACTTGTTTCCTATAAAATCATCACATGGATCTTGGTTTGGCATTAGAACATAATTTCCAATAATTTCTGAAATGTCTCTAAACATATTTTTGCCATTTTTCAATACATGCTTAAACAAAGCAGCGTTTTCTGCACTGATCATTAGAAAATCAAAATATCAATCAACTCTCATAAATGAAGGTGCTCTAGGTCCTGAAGTATTAAATATTTATTTCAATCAATATTTAGCCAAAATTTAGTTCAGTATGTAAAAATTTTTAAAAATCCATTTCAGTGTGCAGTTTAATCTTTAATAAATAGAAAACTACAGGTAAGAAACAATTTTTAATTGTTTTAAAATAACTTGCATTATTACTTTGTTGCCAGTAAATGTTTGATTTGCATACCTATTTTATAAACCTACGCACCCAGGGACACAAAAGAATTTCTCAGGCACAAAGAATCACAAGTGGGAGAAATTTAAGGAGCTCAGTACTAGGCTAAGTCCTTCCTGCATCATTTCAGTCTGAGCCCATCTTGTGCCGTCTCTGTGCTGCGACCATGATGTCTGTTCCTACAGTTGGAGGCTGTCTGCTCTCCTACTGTAACTGCTCCACTCTGCTGCTTCCTTTGCATGTGAACCATTACGCTTGGGCCTGCATGTACTTTGGTTTCTGATGATTCTCTGGATATAGAATGTTATTCATTCTAAGAAAAAAATTATTTTTCCACTAGAAGTAGAAAAAGACAATGTTCCCAGGCCTTTACCAATGTTCCTCCTAAGCCCAAAGTATATTTACATCTCCCTGTAGCTAAAAATCCGTCAATTACTCTCATATTCAATAAGCCTTCCTGAACTTCTCTAGTCACTTACCTTAACTGAAAAGATTTCATTGATTTGTTTTTGCATGGTTACCTTTTATGCAGGGATAGAGCTGTGTTATGTTCTCTAAAATGACCTTGGCATGATTTGCCTGCAAGTTGATTTAACTTCAGTGAATGTTAAAATAACGGCACAGCAGCTCATCCTGTGACCCAGCAATTCTAAGAATTTAACAACAACAACAAAAAAAAAAACCCTGTAAGACAAAAGTGAACAGATAAATCAACCTGTAATTTATGATAACACAAAAAGTAAATACAAATGAAAGCAAATCCAGAAGCAAATGAATGTCTAACACAGGAAAACTTGTAGAGTACATTGTAGAATATATACCAATTTATTATGACATAACTTTAAAAATTGTACTGTGTGGGGCTGGAGAGATGACTCAGCGGTTTAGAGCATTGGCTGATTTTGAGGAGGACCGGGTTCAGTTCCCAGAACCCATATGTCAGCTAAAAAACATCAGTAACTCCAGGAATCCGACACCTTCTTCTGACTTAAGTGGACACTGCATGACACGGGTGCACTTTCATACATTCAGGCAATACATTTATACACATAAAATTAAAATAATAAAATACTAAAAAATAAAAATTGTACTGTGTAATAATATTTATAAACACACACATATTGTTAATGTTAATGAATTTGGTGACTAGTTAGTTGTTGCAGACCTCCTTCCAGACCAAGCAGAAAAAGTTGAACCGAGATCGGATTTCCTGTTCAAAGAAAAAGTCAAAAGTCAAACTGAGAGAAGTTCTTGAGGAAAACTACAAAGTATATGAAATCCAGAAGATTCTCTGTATTCTGTCTTTAGGGAGATATAATTTGTCTGACAAAGTGTCTCACATATTAATAACCTTCAATAATAGCCACATGCTTTTATAAAAAGGATTTCCTCGTGTCTAGTTGACAACTTCAACATTTGCCACAATCAGCTTCCCTGTTTGCCACACTAAGGACTCAGCCTCAGTCTTTACCAAGCTATGTGGGAAGGCTAGATTTTTTTCACCAGTGGATGGAGATAATTTCCTCTTATCTAGTCCTTTACTAGTGGTCAACTCTCTTAAAAATTTTTGTTATCTGGTCTAAGGACAGAGGTGAAATAGAGAACACAATGCCCATAACAACACATGGATATACTTTATAGTGCTGAACCCAAAACTGTTGAATTCTCTTGGAGCAGGAAACAGCCTGAAAGACGTAACAGACTGAAGACAGAGAAAAGCACCACAGGATGATTCAGCAAAAGAAGCAAAAGACCTCTATGGCTTCCCTCAAGTGGCAATAGCAGACAGGTCAGCACTGCTACTCAGCCATGTTCAGGAAAAGCATTACTGTAGACCACCCAGGTTACATCTACTGCTCTTCCTCATTAGTACACAGAACTTAGACATTTCATTTTCCTTTTGTGTGTTTCATTGTCCTCTTGTGTTTATCAAACCAATGTTATAATGATTATTCAATAACTGATTATTAATTTATTACCATACATGTTGTAGATAGTCAACTTTAATTAATTCAATTCGTTACAAGACACTAATCCAGAATATAGCTAGAACAAATGGGGATATCAGAGGGTGAGTTTTTTAAACTTTCCAATTCTCTGTAATATGTTCATATTTGACATTGAAGATATTTCTGTGTATTTGAGTTTTGAGAGATTCTTATTGTCTAACGTTGAACACTTGTGGCTGATGAGCCTGCAATGAATTCAGCTCACTGGGGGTTTAATGTACCAATACTGCTGTTCATTCTGCTCATGCTCTTAAGTTATACTTTCCAGTACACCACCTAAGGGCTACCCAATTTGATCCTTTGATTCTCAATTCAAGTTCTCTGGAAAAAAAAATTCTCTTGAAGTTCCTCTGTTACATAATTCTACACAATTAAATCTTCAATCTATTCTTTAGCAAGAAATTTTCCATAGCTGAGTGGAAAATTTTAAACAATAAATTATTATTTGTTTTGGTTTTTTTGTTTGTTTTGAGAGAGGGTTTCCCCACAGCCTGCCTGGAACTCGCTATGTAGATACACCTGCCTCTGCCTCCAGAGTGCTGGGATTAAAGGCATATGCCACCATGCTGGGCTCAAACAATACACTATGAACATCAAATTCACATTGTGCCATTGGCAATTATCATAAAGATTATTGGGAAATTTCTTTTATAGCATACATCTTCCCATATCTTATTCATGAGACTCCAAGGGAACTTTGTAGAAATAAATAGCACAAGCACCAAAGACCTTTCTGCATCTGGACAGGTCACCACCTACAACTAAGTTTGCTTTACTTTGTAAAAGTAGGTCCCCTTTTTTATCTTGTTAATTTCATTCACGATGGTATTTATAACTCATATTACAGATTCCTGTGACTCTGAATAAAATTAATATCAGAAGCCATCTGGTCGTTCTGTTGCTCTTTAAAACCAGGGACCTTCCTGACACGTATTCCAGAGATACCAATGATACCTGAATTTTTAACCATATTTCTTAGAATGAATTGATCAAACTTTTTTCTTCTTAAATTTTTATATCTAAATGAACCAACTTAGCCTAGCTAATCCTGGTTATTTTCTTGAAATCTAAAACCTAATAGATGAGTCCATTGTCAATGGTTTCACAGGTCTATGGTTAATTGTGCCCTGTTTCTTTAAAGCAGATCATGTTCAATTCATGACTCAGCAAACACTTCACATGCTTCCCCTCCCTAGGAGCTGCCAATGCAAAGTTGTTCACTCAGTTTTGGACATCATTTATGTATCACAAATCATGTATAATCATTTCATTCATGCGATGAGATCTGTAAGACGCACCTCCTAATGTGGTATGATCTCGAAGAGCAAGAAACTCTGTCATTAACAAACTCACTCTGTATTTTGAGCTCCTAGTATCAAACATGGCACAAATATGAAGATTCATAGATGTTGGTTTAAAATGACTGATGCTTTATCCTGGAGCCATTCAAAAACCAGGCGGTCTCTCACATGGTAAACCACCTTGGCTGGAGATTTGTTTCTAATTCATAGAGAAATGGGTTGAAAGGTCAGCACTGAGTTTCTCAGGGTTCATCTTGAACTTGACAAATATGTAGGTTCAGCAAATGTTAAACTGCTCTTCGAGACTATTGTCCTAACCCTGCAGTACAGGATTTCTTTATCCCAGGAGGACCCAAGGATATAGGTTACAAAAGACAGGAAGACAATCAAATACAGAGGCCCTCATTTCTTGCCACAATCAGGCACAGAATGAATTCTGAATAAATATTTGACAGTTTAATTATACTCCCTTTGGGAATAAAATTGACAGTCCTTGATACAGGACTGGCAACTAAAGAGCACAGGCGCATGGAGACATTTGATGTTATCCAAACCATATTTTCTCCAAAATACAGTATTGCTACCAAATAATCTATGTTTTTAAAAAGTATCTGCTTTTCAGAAGAAGGATAAGAAAGTGCCTCTCTCCTGTGAGCTAATAGAAACAGCAGTGTGATTTTTCAGTTCCAAACTGAATTCTTCCTGTCCCTGTAAAAACCACTAATGAACAATGAACTCGTAGCCTTTCTTTGTGAGGTTGAAGCTAAACAGTGTGTTTCCTAATGTCTATTTGTCTTTTTTTCTTTTTCTCTTTGTGACGAATAGAATCTGAATTCAATCTAGCATTTAAAAAAAAAACCTAACTACACTTGGGGCTGGTGAGATTGCTCAGTGGTTAAGGGCACTAGATGCCAAATATTCACAACTGGAGATGGCCTAGACCCTAGAGAAAAACATATTTTTTTCACATCTGTAGACCAACATACATTCTCACTATATTCTAAATACATATCTTTATATCTACAGACAAGTGTACTGCTCACCAATAATCAAAGAAGCTTCTTTTTGCAACAGATAGAGATTATTACAAAGGTCCAGTGAGAAGCCCAACTTTAATGATACATCTACAATGGAACCTTTACACCTAAGTCTCAGTGAACATAGCAGAACGGGTAGAAATGAATATTAATGTTATCGCTTTCAACTCTCACTAGTAAAGCTTCCTCATGAAATGGATGGTGATTGACACAGAGAGCCACAACTGACCAGAATGCACAGAGTAAGAGACTGCAGAGGGCCTATCTTTGAATAGACCACCTAGATCAAACTTCTGCCACTCAAGGCTCAGTGACCATTGCAGAAGAGGGAGCAGAAAGTTTGTAAGGGCCAGAGGTGATGGAGGACCTCCAAGAAACAGAATTTTCCAGACAGCTGGTCAGTTACGCATATGAACTCAACGATAACAGCATGCACAAAACCAATGTAAGTTCAATCAGAAAAAAAAATCCCAGCATAGAAGTGGGGAAGTGGGTAAAAAGCCCAACCTTACATGAGGAGCTATTGGTAACTGGTGGCTATTGGGAAGGGGAGAATTGGTTTTTCTCAAGGTTGTGATGATGCTAGATAGGTTCCCCAGGCTCCAGATGTATCCACACTGAAGGGCATTTGGGAACACAAATTTGGCTTGATAGGCCTTAATATACATGGCAGACTACATGAATCAGGCAGAGGGGGTGCATATAGGGGACAGAGTTGAAATATTTAAAATTCTCAAAAATCAATAAAAAAATAAAATAAAGAGCGCTGGCTGCTCTTGCAGAGGATCCAGATTGGGTTCCCATTACCTACATGGCAGCTATCAACAGCTCATAATCCCAGTTCTAGGGGATCGAATGTCATTTCTGGCCTCCATCGGCATTGCACTCAGGGTGGATTTATATACATGCAGGCAAAACACTCATACACATAAAAATAAATACACACAGAGAGACAGACAGACACATACACAGAGAGAGAGAGAGAGAGAGAGAGAGAGAGAATGAACCACACCAACAGTGTAATAACTCAAAACCAATGTGCATTTCCAGTGCACCAATCACCCACAACAGCTGACAATCTTAGGCTTATTTGTTAATGAAAACCTGAGTTCACTAAACAAAATTGTAATTTTTAATAAGAGGAAAAAGAAAGGTGAAATTTATACAAGGACTTAATTTTATTATTTTATGCTGTATTAAATTATTAAACAAGAAATTCTTTTTCACTAATAAACTTGATTTTGATATAGTTATTCTAAATTATTTTTTCCTGAAGCAGCAAAATATGAGCATGCCCAATAAGTGGATTTCTAGGTTCAGTAATGGAATTTATTTTAACATTCTTAAGACTTGCATTTTTCATTTTTTTCCTCTTTGTTGATGGACTCCCATAATATGAACCACAAAAGATTTCATTTAGAAACTTCTATTTTGTGTGACCTGTAAAAATGTACAAGAAGTACATTTGTCTAAGTATCTTAAGGTCTAAGTGTCTAAGCAAGAGTTATTTTATCCCATTAACTAAGTAAAGAAAACACCATGAAGACCCCATCAGGACTGACAGTGTATTATGATACATGGTTCCATTGATTTATGTGGAAGCTCAAAACTAAACGGAAGATGCCGTTTTAACCAAAGTTCTGAGTGGGAAGCTAGAGGTCTTGGCATCCAAATGATATTCTGAATATTCTTGGGTTATGAAGGATGGGGAAAAGGGCCACAGGGCAATAAAAAATGAAAGTGCAAAAATTTGTCAAGAATCAAGGTTCAGTTGTCTAGGCAATGGAGGGTGGAACTGAAATAGGATTACAAAGGGAGCAGTGTAAATAATGATTGCCAAGACATTTTATAAAGGAAAGGAACTGCCAGGCAATTTTCTAAATAAGAATGGAAAGGAATCACCAGTGAGATGTCTCAGTGGGTAAAGGAGCTCCTCCCCACTCATGTCTCCACAGTGGGGTAGTTAGATTTGTCCAATTGCCCATGTCTTATTATTGTCACCAACACTTGCAATCATACTGGCCTCCTGAATGACCTGGGAGAGGATAGGCACTTACCACCTATCATCCTCCCATCAACTGCTTCCAACTTTTTATCTGCCAGTTCAGTTTGCCTGATTACTTCAGTATTCACTCAGATGTTGCCTTCCCACGATGTTTCCTCTGTTCCCATTATTTGAAATTTTATCAATGTACATATTGCACCCTTTCTCTGCTGTGTCTCTTCTCATGGGCCACAATACTTTCTGACATACTACAGAGCTTACTCTGATAGAATGTTTTCCATTTCTACATTACAATGCACATGCGTGAGGCATGCCTTCTGTCTCTTAATTCATTGATATGTTCCAAGTGCCTGAACATGCCTAGAACATGTGTGAAGAAATGGGTACTCCACCAGCAGCAATCTGGTACAGCAATACAGCCCAAAGAAATGTTGGCTACCATAAAATTTCAGTTAAATGACTTTTCCATTACACTGATTTGTGATGACTCCCTGTAGAAATTGCACTGAACATAAAAGAATCAACTACATTCAGAGATTCCAGAATCCTTTAGACAGACACACGGGCATTTGGATGACCAAGCAACTCTGTTCAGTTTTGTCCTGGTGAAAGGCTAGCTCACGGACCCATCTCTGATTCTACTGTGCTTCTCTTCACCTCAGATTTGCTATGTTAGGGTTATAATATTTGTCTGTTTGATATGGAGTAATGTGTGGATTCCTCCTGGAAGAGAAGTCATTTCTCATGTCAAATTGTTTTCAAATGAAATTCATTTGCTTTTATGTGAAATACAATCTATTAGTTCAGTTTTTTGTGTCCAATAAGACATAGCCAGAGTTCCTTGAACATTAAAGAGAGTGTTATATGAACATGACAAAATATTTGACTTCATGATTATAGTTGCTATGAGCTATTATTAAACTGGGTAAACTATAATTATTAATGAAAAAAGTCAACTGTGAGAGTGGCCAAATAGAAAATCTGAAGTTTATGAAAAAGTCTTGAAATATGAAGAGGAATTCGAGAATGAAGCAGGAAGAAGCAAGAATATGTACAAAATCCAAATGAAGTAAGAACAGTGTACATTCAAAAAGCCATAATCTATACGACTGATGGGAAAAAAGGGGTGAGTGTGTGTGTGTGCACGTGTGTGCATGTGTGCAAGTGTGTGTGCACATGTGTGTGCGTGAGTGTGTGCGCATGAGTGTGTGTGCGTGTGTGTGCGTGAGTGTGTGTGTGTGTGTGTGTGTGTGTGTATTACAGATGCCTACAGAAAGATCACAGGTCAAATAATGAAAGTCTTTGAAAAATATTTGAAAGAACTTGACCTAGCTTTTGATGATGCTAGCCATTAAAGGATTGTTTTAAACACTAGAATAATGGAATTAAGTGTCCATTTTAGAAAAGTCATTGAATGCAATTCTGGAGACTGGATGGGAGGAGAACAAAGTGAGGGAGGTCAAGAAGTAGCAAAGGTCCTCTCAGAGGGCGAGATGCGGTATGCACCTAAGTAAGTCAATGAAGGGATGATTGTAAAGACCCTCAAATTTGCTCTCAGAAACTGATGAAAGTATGTAATAAGAGATGTCCTCAGGTTCCCGAGTCTAGGGAGAGTAGGTTGCTTTCAGGGAGAAAAGTGAATCAAGGGTGAGATAAGAGACTCTCTTAGTGAAAGAAGGGTATGTTAGAAAATGACTATTAGGTTCTTTAAGATGTACTAAAGCTTTTGGAATTTGTGAACCCTCCAGTTTGAGATGTCTAGTAGAAAACAGAAAACTGGAATTTGAAATTGAGACCGGAAAGGAGATTTTCAAAACATATCAGAAGAAGTAATGATTGGAGTCATGAACTTCAGAGATAATCCAGAGGGAACGAAGAAGTGAAAAAGAAGACAAAGATGACCACAGAACAAGATGAACTCACACATGTCCTAAGACAGTGGCCAAAGAGGGGAAAGCCTCTTTTAAAAGTCTTTTTAAAAGGTATTTTGGTTTTTTTTATTTTATGTGTGTGAGTGCATTGCCTGCATGGATGTAATGCATCTGTTTCGTGCAATGCCAATGGAGGTCAGAAGAGGTTGTTGGATCCCCTGGAATTAGAGTAACAGATGGTTATTAGCTGCTATGTGGGTGCTGGGAACTGAACCTGGGTCCTCTACGAGAGCAGCCAGTGCTCTTAACCACTGAGCCATCTCTCCAGCTCCAATCTTGAAATTTCTTAAAGTCAGAGAAAATAATCAAATTCTAAATCAAGTTTCTACATCCCAATCAAGTCACCTAGAACTGAACTTCTAAAAACAATAGAACCACTATAATTATAAAACATCCTTTACATTCAGAACAGCAATCACGTCATCTGTTCTCAGACATTTGATTGATGTTAAGTGTTCCTTCCAGTTTTCCTTGGTGTAGCCTGTCTACCTGGGCAGACCCTGACTAAAGTCAATTTTCAAGTGCGATAATGAGGAATTTTGAAGAATTATCTAAAGAATTTTATTTTTCCTATTCTGCTGGCTCCTTCACATGAACCTGGCCTGCTAGTCCTGCCTGTTTGTTTCATATGCCATCTGTCTCCCACCCCTCCTGTTGATACTGGAATACCACTGGATCAGAATTCACCACTTACCTGATTTCTATTGGATTGTGTTGCTAGATCACTTTTTAGGGACCAAGTTACTCATTCCATCTTTGATCTTTGTTTGGATGATTCCCACAAGTGGTTTTTGCAGTCAAGATTTTTGTCCAAATAAATTGCTCTTATATGAGTATGCTACTAGGCTTCACTTTGAAGAATGGTTCTAAATGAGTGTATAGACTGTACTACTCTCCTCACCTTGCAAAGAAAGTTGTGCAAGTCTGACTCAGCCTCATGTCCAGCCATTTTTCCTCCAGCCTTTCTCTCCTCTCTGACGTATGAGGTCAATGGTTGTGTGGGACTCAGATTCTTGAACCACATTCCAATAATGCATCTGAAACTCAGGACTCTATCTAGTTTTTACTAGAGTAAAAACTCCAAGTGATTCTAATATTAAAGAGCCTCAGTAGTTGAAAACATGGAATGGTGCTGATGTTGAAAATAGATTGAAGGTGGGTTAGCATCATTTTGGAAGCTTGATCAGATTAAGCATGCCTCCAGCTTTTTGTTGGTTTTGGAGTTGGAGGACTGGGTACATAGATAAGAAAGCTCCCTGAATATTGATAATCCCAGACTTTCTCTTTTTTTCTCATTCTTTCTTACCTGTCAGTCTCCATTCCCTCCTAAAACTGTCCATCAAATTTAGAATTTCAGGTCATACATCAGCTCTTCTATAAAGATGTCTCCATATTCACACCCCAAGAAAGATGAACTGTTCCCATAACTGCACTCAAATGCTTATTAGATATGTATAATACAAAACTTCCCACACTGAATTATAATCAGTGCCCTCTGTGTCTTTCCTGCTTACTAATCTGTGAATTGCTCAGAGGGTATTATGTCTTCTTCATCTTTATTTTTTGTTGTTTTGTTTTGTTTTTATTTTCTATTACTTTCACTTTTTTCAGAACCAAGACCCTACATAAGGGAAGCTTTCAAATTTTGATCCTCCTACCTCAGAACCCCAAGAGCTGGGATTATGAGGTGTGTGCCACCACACGAGGTTTGATTTATATTTGTTATACACAGAACATATTCAAGAAATAATATTGAAATGAGAACTATATACTTTGCAAACACAGTAAAACAAATATCTCAGTAGGAGCAATAAGGACATTAAGGACAATAAGATTCATTCCAGTGTTGTTTGTGATTTGACTCTCTTATCTCTAATCATCTCTGTGGCAAAATGCAAAGCAATTCTTGTTTTCATAAATTTCTTAAATAGGAAAATCATTATAGTGACTATTACCTGTTAAAAGTGTCACTTACATTAGGGAAAGCTTTACGAAAATTTTTGTAGTTTTCCTTGAAAATAAAAGAGTATTCAGGATCAAATGTAGATCATTTATATATAATAAACACCTCTACCTGCAATAAGATTACCTAGTCCCCCTCAAGAGATGTAATTATGAGATATCACCATGAACAGAAGGACTGAATGGAAGTTCAGAGAAGTTTTAAGGGACAGTAGGTGAGTACCAATCCCTCTTTCCCACTGATACCAACAACCATCAGGATTCTGGCTGGATGATGGACATGTAAAGGCAAAAAAAAAAAAAAAGCTTTATTTTTGCAAACCCCACAGCATAGTTAGGTATATCTGAGTGATAAAAGGCTCTTGTGAGCTAGACTCTTGAAATAACTAGGCAAAGTAAGTGTGGTAATGAACCAGAATACGGAAGCCTTAACCACTAGATTTACAGTGGTGAACATGCATCAACTTTTTTACTTTTCACAGGGACACTTGGAAATATGTGCACGCATGTATATATGTGTGCAGCAATTTGGCTGTTACAGTTATGATGGGATCTATTTGCACCTATGCATGTATATATGTGTGCATGCATGTGTGCAGCAATTTGGCTGTTACAGTTATGATGGGATCTATTTGCACCTAGTACCCAAGTTCTATAGGTCATATACCTCCTGAGAGGTATACTCCTTAAGAGGAATTGTTGGGTCCAAACATCCATCCCTTTGTGGAGAGACACTAGCCTAAACAAACCAGTGAGAAAAGCAGATTCAATAGCTATGTTCATGGTGAATTTATAAGGGAAAATTTAACCTTTATTCAAATAAGTTGTTTAAGCTATCAGTTTGCAAAGATTACTTTCATGTTCTTGCCAAAGCTTTGTTCAGAAATAATTACAATTCTGCTTTTATTGAATAATCTCAAGCCAATTCTCCATACTCTTTCAGATATATAGTGTTCCCGCAACCAAGATGTTATGATTTTAATTGTTACTAATTCAGGAATAAATTTTTTCATTCCAAGAATTTTTACAATTGTTTTTGTTTTGCCTTTAGAAAATATTGAATCTCTCTTGCTACTCACCTCCACAGATACTATACACCTGCAGAGTAACATTCTAGTCCTTTGTCTAATAATAAAGTATACACTTTCATCCTTCATCATCTGCCAGTCCCGACACTTCATAATCACCCTTGCTGTTTGCTCTGATCTCACTCTCTACCTCTTTGTTATGTCAAAAAGAAATGTTTCTAGAGAGAATAAATCCTGTCTTTCAGAAGGAATCTTAGTAATATATTCATAAGCTGATGAATCATTTTGAACCTCACCTAATAGATCAAACATCAGGTTACATCTCCTGGGTGATACCTGACACTACAAATGCATAAGTCTGTTTGCTGTCAGCTCATTGCAGCCCACGCATGAATGCTGTGCATTTCTGTCCTTCCCAGCTATTCTCGTACTTTACATTTAATGCACGCACTTCTCTCTTGTACCAGGGCATTGCTATGAGGTTACTGACCTCATTGCTTTTAGTGGCAACTCCTAATTTAGAATCAACTATGAATTTCATTGGAATACTTACAGTCCCTCCTATTTATTTAATTAGCTCTTATATTTAACTTGCACCTAAGGGGTAGTAGCTAACATGAAGGGCGCACATGCTCCAGTGCAATCAAGTATGCTGACCAAACCTGGTCACTGCAGAGTCAGGAAACTGAGATGGCTTATATTATTTTTTCCATGGACTTTATTTTGGTCAGGGCCATTTAAGTGTCTTAAAGAATTAGCTTGTTCTAAGACATAGAAAGACCAAATCAATGCAGCCACGAGAGAATTTTAGAGCAAGAAGTGGCTGAAATGATCTAGTGATACAAGCAACTGCTTTCAAAAGCATGAAAAATCCAGGAGTCCGTGTCTATTTTTTCTTTCCCAAAATCTAAGTTGATTGTATCTATTGTCTGAAGTCATGGGGTGCATTCTTAGTCTTTTATTCCACTTCTTTTCACCAAGCCCAAGAAAGCTGTGTGAATGTTAATATGTACTGAATAAATCCTGTGATCACTGTAGCACACTGTAGCACCTTATAATGATGCGTTCCCAAGCTGCTGTATCACGGTTGATTATTACTTCTTTTTCTTTGAAATCCTTTATTTAATATCCATTCCTTACCCTGGTGTTAATATTCCTGACTATTTGAATTCATTTCAGAGTTCATGAGATGTTGTATCAAATGTTCTGCTAAAATTCAAAAGTATTACATTTCCCACATTGCATTCATCCTCTAATCTTGTAATTCAATAAAAAAAAAAGCAATCAGATTTGTTTGGCGTGATTTGTTCTGTGTAAACCCACGCTGCTTATTGCTCAATGGTGCTTAAATGATAAGTAGTGCTCAATGCAAATTTCCTCATCTAACTTCTCATTTGAGCTCAGGAAACTCTAGAGTGGTTTTGTTCATGTTTTTGAGCTAGCTTCTGGGTCCTAAAAACTGGAACAGAGACAGCAAACTAGCTTTATATTACAATATTTTTTCTCCTTTCTTTTACTCTTGTTCTGGTCTCATAATATTTCATTGTCTATTATTAGTCCAACATCTCATTAAATTTATTATATGATTAAGCTCTTTATTCTAACTCCCTTATAACATCATTTTACTAAAAGGATTAATTTGTGAAAGGACTAGAAGACTAAGAAAATGAAGTTCATTTCAAGCATCTCCTTGAGAATATAAGGAAGGCTCTTGTCACGTTTAATTTCCTTCTCCACACTCATCATACAAGGAAGATATCATTGTGGTTTGTCCCTTAAACTTTATTCTCAAATACTATGCTTAGGGATTCCTTCACTTTCACTTGGCCAAATTTAAATACTTTTTATGGGATGAGGTGTGCCCTGAGTTTTAAAAAGAAAAAAAGATACTCTCATATGGCGACACGTTCTTTACAGAAGGAAGCTAAACGAGGTCATTGGAACGGACCCAGATTCCAATGTGACTTATCCTTCCAACCAGGGTGATTTGGACAGAGATAGAAATGCACTGAGGAAAGACCATGTGAAGACAGGCAGAGAGACAACAGTTTCTGTAGGTCAGGAAAAGAGTCTGATATTGAGCCAAAGAAAGCACCAACCCTGCCCACTCCTTGATTTTAGACATCTAGTCTCTTGAATTGTGAAATAATTACTTTCTATTGTTTAAGCCAGCATTTGTGCTTTCTTATCACACCCTTAGGAAACTAATGCAGAACATAGTTTGCACATAGTTTTGCAGTCATCATTACTGCATTTAGTCTAGAGTCCTCTGACCCTTGCTGATGACTGCTTTTATAAATATGTGCCACAGTACACGGCTTGAAGATCCTGGAGAAATCAAAGTACTCTTAAAGAAGATGAAATGACATAAAGAATATTCTGCATTTGCCAGTTCTCCAGTTCTGAA
This sequence comes from Nannospalax galili, assembly GCF_000622305.1. Classification (NCBI taxonomy): domain Eukaryota; kingdom Metazoa; phylum Chordata; class Mammalia; order Rodentia; family Spalacidae; genus Nannospalax; species Nannospalax galili. The sequence continues at coordinate 1,441,317 of NW_008333659.1, forward strand.
AATGGACTGCAATATTATTTCCAGTGACTTAAGAAAGAAGAAACATTAAGCATGTAGTTTTAAGCTGTCAAAAAAAAATCTGGAGAATTAGTTCTCATACATGGTACAAGGACTTGGCCAATCTGTTAAACAAGCCCAAGATCTTTTACAGACAAGGGCTGTGGACACACATCAGGAGAAAACTCTACGGCTCACTTCCTGGGCTCGCAATTTTGAATAAGTGATGCAGAAACGCAGAGATAGTGGATAACTGTGAAATTTAGCAGTAGGAACTTGAATAGAATTGATTGTTTCAAGCAACCAGGATGTTTAAAGTTACATTCTTACCAGTTCTGACAGCTATTCCATCTACTCGCTCTCATTTTACTAAGCTCGTTACCTACCTATAGTGAAGGAGTACTGCACCCATTTTCCTAAACACCTATCCAAATCTTGTAAACCTTGACTTTTATTCAATTTGGCACTTAATAAATATTCCTAATCAAGGTATCAAGATAGAGATGGTCCACAAGTTAATGAGTAAACAGCCTGCCCTGCCTTGATACTTAAGTGTTTTTCTCTAATTCCTAAAAATTTCAACCATTCCTTGATTGACAATATATTGAAATATTTAAAACTTGAATCTATGGTAGCTAGTACGGGCTACCAATTATAGAAAGGGGGGAAACAAGTTAATTTTATCCAATTTGGAAAGGTTCACTTTTCAGAGCTATTTGACATGGGGCAATGCTGTGATAATTGCCCAAAAACCTATCTCAATGGAACCTTAAACAGAGAATTTTGACACAGGCTACAAATAAAAAATTGGTTTATTTTTCCAAACTTGGAGAGTAAAAGTGGCACTATTAAAAATATGCTGGGGTGATATGTGTAAACTGAGAAAGTTTTAGCAAAAGGAACAGATCCACACAAGCAGGGGAACGCAGCAGATAGCAACATACGAGTTTTCTGTTGTCAAGCAGTCAGGTGTATGAACAATAGAACACGGACTGGAATCATGGAGCACCGGGAGGATCTGGTGACTCATCTCCATTGCCCTTTGTAGACAACAGTGGCAAGCTCAGGGCAGAAGGCCAGTTGCTAGGGGATGTACCAAAAATAGCTGCATCATCAACACAACGGGGCCTGTGGCTGACTGTCTTTTCACCAGCTGATTACTGAGGCTGAGAACTAGCAAACATGACCCAATCCTCTCACCATACAGTGAGGAATCCCAGTGTGTGCCTGTGCACAGAGTGGGCTCTGCACAAGTAAGTGCTTTAATCAAGGTGGCTGGTCCAGAACTGAAAGAGTAAGTTTGCCTTTCTTGATTCTTAAGTCCTCATATCTTGCTACAGTAACATAACATGTACTTATACTAGTGATTAACTGTATCATGTCGTAGCCACAGATGTTTAAAATCTCATCTGGATAAAAATATCCTGGACTTCACACAATTTCTAGACATTATTAAACTGCTTCTTTTGTAGAGTCCAAACACTCTCAACACTAGACACATCTCATCTAATTGTGTGTTAGATCAATGTTGTTTAGTTTTATTTAGTTTGAGGATAAAGATGACTTTCTATGAATGAATTGTATCTTTCGCAGTCTCTACCTAGCATGCGAGGCATTTAATTTGGGCCCAGAAAATATGCAAGCTCTTGATTTTATGCTAGTGTTTAAGTCTAATTTTAGATTTTGAGAGGTTGACTAGATGGATTTCCCAACACAGAGCAAATTGAAACAAGTAGTGCACCCTAATACAAGTGAATTAATAGCCTTTCACTTCATGATACAGTAGACATTTTTTTCCAGTAAGGGCTAAATCATCTAAATATTTATTTCCATGTTTCTCTTTGTTTGTTTGTAGAAATATTTGCCTCAGGGGTGCTTAATAAACATGGATTCTTGTGAAAATAAATAGGAAATTCTGGGAAGAAATCTTTTTATCATCTGATTCTTTTTCAAGGCGTTCTGAGGGGGTGGGAGTATAGCTCAGTGGCAAGGCATTGCCTGGCATGTGCCAGGTCCCGAGTTTGATTCCTGCACAGAAAATATAGCATTTTGTAGTTTAAAAAGTAATGTCATCATATTATCTTTTTTGTTGCTAACATCTTTGCCAAATAAATTCACATTTTAAACTATTGATCATTTTAACAGGTATTTGGAACATTACACTGTGTATAAGAATGTCATTACCCTTTTTGTAGAAGCAAAATGTTAAAAATTAAGATTTCATTATAAAGTTTTTTTCTGTTCTTTCAGGATATCTGTTTTCAAACTATTCTTTGTTTCTTCTGGATCATGTGACTGACTCTCTTGTGCATCAGAAGTTTTCTGAGAACCTTTTTTTTTTTTTTTAACTAGTCGTGAAGAGCCTGGAGCAGTCAGTGCTGATAGCTTTCTGAAGAGTGGGAGGTGCACAGGTATTTCATTGGGGCTCCCAAGGATGGAGTCTTCTACAATGGAAAAGAATCAAAATGACACTTCAGTCATTTTCATTTGTTTATGCTGTTTAAAGGGCGCTAGCCTTTTAGTTCTTTCTACAAGGAATATTCAAATAGTAAGGTCAGGCAATTAATCAATCAAGCAATAACACTGTTTCCTCAAAATGTAATTGTAACAGACATTCTTGTCATGAGAAGTTAAATCAAGAATATAGCTAGGTCCAAGTTATTAATTTGCCTGTGATTCCCTGGCATTCTGAAATAAACATTCCATACTTTTTCAACTTATTAGACAAATCAAGACACATTAAAGGCAGTAATGCAAGTCATGTATCTATGCTGTTTTCCAAATAGTCTTCCTGATAGATTTATTGAGGAGATTAAGTGAAATATAACATCTAAAGAAATTGCAACATAGAACTAGAAAAAGTGTATCAAGTTCCATGTCTCTATGTTATTTAGAAAATGAATGGAAGAAATGGCAGAACTAGCAAACAGTTATTACAGAGCTTGGTCATAAATTAGTAAAATTAATAAGCTAATTAGAAGGCAATCAACAACTGAGATGACATTTATAAGATTTGGATGTGCCACCATTCCAAGTGATCACAAAAATCCAACATTTTCAATTTCTGGGCTTTTATTTTATATTTAAATTTTGAGTATATTTAATTTGCTATTAGCACATTATTTTCAAAGCACGTTTTCTCAAACAATAAATATGATCTTAATACAACCAAGTGAATTAAAAAAAATCTTCCCCATAGAAAGATAAGTTTTGAATGGAACTAAATAATATTGGAGTTTATGTGCAAAAAGAAAATCTACCTCATATATGAATTTGTAAGCCAAAGCTATTATATATACATTTTTTAATTGAGCATTCCAAAGTCACCAATATTTCTATAAAGGCACCCACTGTATAGTCAAATTCTCTTTTGAAACTATACTTTTCCATAAACTCTTTTTTTCATATCTAAGTCAGTGTCACATTTCTTTTAAATCAAGCCCTAAACGTAGAACAATTCTCCCTCCATTTGATCAGTCCTCAGAAGAACCCAGCAACCAGTCTCGTGGTCTCTTCCTCCTCCTAGTGTACTAAGGGTTAGAGTCTTTTGTGTTATATTGAACACAAAAACCTTTTAGAAACTTGGATTTTATGCATTTTTTTGTCAGAATTGTTCAATATGTTTATCTTTTTCTTTAAATTTCTTCCTTCCATTATTTTGCCCACTTTGTATACTTTTTAATAATTTTTCTTCTCCATACCAAACTGCATCTGGAAAATAGCTTACTCCTTTCTTATCTTTAAATTTTTTTAAGATTACAAGTAATAAGACATTCAAGTGGTTTTTCTGTAATGTTTCATCATTATCTTTGAAAGGGTTGCACAACTGACAACATGGTTCATTTTAGAAGCTCTATAATGTGTTTAAATACTGCAACATCGGCCAAGAAATAGCCTTCGTTGTCATATAAAGAGAAGTTGACTCACTTTTACAGTTGTTCCTTTAATTAACAAAAGATGTATTCTATATATTGTTCTTACTGGATAAGCAGTAATTATTTGCAGATGCTAAGGTCACAAGGTATCAACTCATTATTGACACTAAAAGAAATTCATTAAAAAAATATAATCTGGCATGGGCATCAAATTCAATTGTGCTATTGCTGTTATCACAGCTTCTTTCTTTCATTGCATGGTGCTTACAGGGAAGGGGATATTTAAATAATATAAAGGCTTGATTTGATGGACTAGATGACTTACTAGTAGAATAGGTGAATAGATTTTTTAATTCTTAATACAGAGATTTTCAAAGCTACTGATACAGACCAGAATACAGGGAGATAATTCAAATGGTAAATGAAAATATTCCTTAGTGCATTCTAATCTTAGCTACCTCCAAAGAACTTTTGTCCATGAATAAATAAATTAGCATTTGTTGCTCTGTGGGATCTTTATCTCCATGGGGGTCTTTATCTGTGTGGGAAGCTGAATAATCCTGAATTAACAGCTTTCCCAAGCCTTGCCCCATAACACATCAGAATCCCAAGATCTTAGGATCTGTTTATCTGGCAAAAGGGACTTGGCCTAGAATTAAAGAGGCCGACATGGAAAGACCAACCTGGGTTTTCTGGGTAAATTCTAAACAGAATCACAAGAGTTTATGCAGGAGGCCAGATGATGTGACAGTTGAGAAAAAGGAATGCAATCAAGCATGCAGACATTGAAGTGTTGTAATTAGGAGCCAAAGAACACATATCCTCTAGAACTGGGAGTAAGGGCTGTTCCTCAACCTCCAGAAAAAAGCAGCCTTTACAAATCTCCTGGTTTTAGCCCTTTAAGGCTCACTTTGGACTTCTGACCTCCAAAATGATAAGGTAAGTTTGTGTTAACTTATTAAAGTCTGCATGATTTGTTATAAGATCTACAGGAAGCAAGACCAAGCTCTTTCTGTGACTTGAGCAAATGCTCAGCATACTCAGTTTTGTGCGTTTTGATTTCGAAGCAGCTCTTAAGAAAATCACTTCTCACAAGTTACTTGGAAAGTATTATTTCCTGATGTCATTAATCTGTTGGATAACCGTGTCATTGGCAAGTTATTTTTAAGTTTTAGTTTTCTTTTACCAAGTCGAAGGAAAACATTATTTCACTAATTTCTATGTTTGATAGCCAGTTCAGTTAGAAATTCAAACACAAGAATCTTGCAGAAATCAGCTGCCAGATTTATTAATCTACCTGAAAAAAACACCATAGAAAACACAAGAAAAAAATAGAAAAACAAAACTTAAAAAAAATGCCATTTCGCAAAAGCTTATAATGCAATATTTTGAAATCCTCTGTGTTAGAAATATACTTAATAGTGGCTAATGACTTTCACCTTAAACAACAAATACATAGTTTGTCCTTAGAGATTGTACCTTCAATCAATCAATATCTTCCTTGATCCTTTAAAATAACTCATGGCCCAGTTCTTCACTGACTAGAACAAGAATATTAAAAGGGGGAAAATGCCAAAGAAAAAGAAATAATGGAAAAGAGAAACGAAATCCTCAATACAATTTGCATTTAGAACGTACTTGAAAAACTCACTTAAAATTTTCCTTCAATTTTACCAAATATCCCAATCACATATGCCAGTTCTATTTTCAATAAAAATTCCACTGATTATTTTAAAATCTGTTTTCATTCTAAGTGCTGTATGTGACCACGCTAGCATGGGGGATGTCCTGATTTCTTAAGGCATTTTATTTGGCCCATTAAGGGTCCAATGATATATGATACATATGTAGAACAGTCATTGAAGTCGCAGGTTATATACATATGTAGAAGTTAGAAAGTTTCTGACAGAATATGAAGTCTTGGTTTGCATGTGGATTCATAAGCGACTGCTCCCTTTTAAGAAACAGCTCTCACGATGTAGTGTTGGGAGATGACTGCTGCGGGAGCTTCTTTGCTGCACAGTCTCTGCTGTGCTGTGCTCATGAAATGCTTTCACAGGCTTGTTTTGGCTTCATGGCTCAGGATTTTTAAAAAAATATTTTGCTATAGAAGCTTTAAAAAGTTGTTCCTCTAGCATATTAATGGACTGAACAAAATTCGTTTTCTTTGCTGGAATCTTATAAGAAGCTATTTAGAGATACTTTAGTCATTTACTTAAGGTTTTTTAGAATGAATGGAACAACATGGCCCACTTTCAATGTTTTTTTAAAATGCAAAATAAAAAAAAAAAACTCAAAACTTTGAAACTTCCAATCTTTATGTCTTATGTCTAAATGTCTTAGACAATGTGATCACATTTCCAGGAGTGCCCAGAATGAGCCGGTGGAGAACCTCAGTGCCAGAACTGTCACACAGCAACTTCCTACAACTTAACAGTTCATAAATAACGTTCCATCTCACCAAAAGTTACAAAAGTTTCCACAGTTTCCCTTAGCAAGCTAAAGCTTACTTCATTTGTCAATGTGCATAAAAGCTGCTTATAGCATAGCATGGCGTAAGCTATTTCTTGAAGCAATAAATGGTTTGAGTCATCTATTTTGTCCTGAAATGCTATCTGTAGTTAACTGCTTTGCTTATAAATGGTCATAGTAAATTCAGCATGAAAGAGAATATTACAGAAAAGACAGCAGCAGAAGCATTAGCATTATCTAATATTTATATATGTTATCAACATAACACAGCAGTAAAACATTTAAATGCATATCAATGGGTACCATGTCTAAAAATTACTAGTGTACCTATTTAGTGTAGTGGATATTTTTCTTAAAGAGTGTTTGCTGTAACTAGAACAGCATTATATGAGATTTAGTACAGTTAATTCTTATTGATTAAATAATGTATTTATGTACTGAAGGTAGTGAAAGGAGAATTTTTTTTTCTTTTTTTGCTTCAAGGTGATCCAAGATTTAGCATCTAAATGAAGATTCCAAAGGACCATGACCTGTCATTATTTAACTGAAATGGGCATCAAAATATTTGAAACACGATATGATTTGTACCTAAACAGCAAGGTGGCGCCCGATACATGTAACGCTACTGACCTGTGACTCAGTTTGGAGCCAGAGTCCAAAATTGTGCCCCTCATTTATAGTCATGGTGATGACAACTTCAGAGAGAATTGCCCACATTTATGGTTCTCCTCTGTGAGTCATATATAAAGCAAAACAGAACAAAAAGAACACCAAATGCAATCGCTAAATACTTTTTTTTACAAGAGGTGCAAAAACAGTCATTTCTAACATTAAACTGCCATTTACAGTAGATATTTTTTGTACACCTGCGGAGACTCAGTAATAACGGGGAAATGCCCAAGGCAAATGGTCTCCAAGTGTATATTTATACAACATGAACTTAAGTGTACCATAGATACCCAGAGAAAATGAACATTATCTTATGTTATTATGAAATCGAACAGATATGATCTAGCTTCATCAGACAGAAAGCCTGTAGGAAGGACCCCATCCCAAGTCTAAGTAAAAAGTAATCCCCGGTTCCCTCTGCCCATTCACCCATCATCTTCCTGTTACACAGAATAAATGTTTAGATTACTCACCGCCCCCCCCGCCCCGCCCTCAAATAAAGTGCGCAGTCCATGGCAGACCATAGAATAATGCAACAGGAAAAGCCCCTTTTGTATTATTATTTAAAAATAAAATACAAACAACAAAAATAAAACAAAGATTGAAGAGAATCCTGTGATTCTCTGTATCTTTCGGAAAGAGGCAAAGCACAGGGTGCCCCTCTTGACTGTCACTCATGTTAGTACACGTAGCCTTCGTTGTAGGGGTGAGGGTTGCAGCAGCCCCCCTCTGGCATGTAGGCCATGCTCTCGTCAAAGTGAGACAGAGGCACTGTATCTTCTTCGTTGATGTGGCGTTCCATGTCTGTCTTCAGCAGCGGGCGCTGATTATCCGGAAAGGCCATGGAGAAAAGGGCTTCAGGATCACACACAAATTTGTAGACATATCTCTCTCCAGCCACCTGATAATATCCAGGAAAAGCCCATCCTCACCGTTCCCAGATGGGGGGTGGGAAGAGGGGGGAAAAAAAAAAAAACACGGATTAATATACCAGCAAGGGACAGAAAGCAGAAGAGGGTAAGCGACCCAGTAACTGCAGACACATGAAAGGGGGTGGGGTTGTCCTTTCTAGAATAAACTATCACTCAGTCAAGGGAGACACAAAAACGTTGACCTTGAGTAATAATTAATTCACTCCACAAATAGCTAGAAGACTCAGCAGTCCCCGCCCCCCCCTCCACACCTTTTTAACATAAAGGTGTACTTACATTGTCATTTGGGGAAGAAAAATCAATGAAATAAAGCAAAGAATTCACATTCTAGATTTTGCTTTAAAGCTTTCAAGGTAATATTTATACTTATGAAAATCTGTTATCTTTAACGGTACTTTCTCTTACCATAGTGTTTCTAAAACTCCCAAACCTTGAAAGAAAAAAAAAGAACGTGTATTTTATTTTTAATGAGACTAACAATCACTAATTCCCAGGGGACAGTGCTTCTTTCTCGTCATCATTTGGGGCACTCTGTAGTGTCATCTAAGAAAACCCCCAAAGATACATAGCCTTATACACATAAAGGATGGATCAAGAGGGCATTATCCTGAGTCCATCACTTTTTAAGATGAAGGCAAGATATGTTAGATGAAGCTTAAGGATGTATGTAAAGTGTCAAATTGAAGTAAGAGGTGTAAAAAGAGTGAAAGGAATCTAAAATACAGAATGTGTAGGGAGGAAATGAGAAAAAGAAATGTGACAGGTGCCTGAAATAGAAGAGATGCAGCACAATTTGTAGGGAAAACAGCCCCAAACTTAAATTTTCAAGAGTAATGCTCCTGTAGCAAACGATAAACAACCAAAAAAGACAAATGTGCCTCCCATTACCAGACAGCGACAGAGGAGGGGCTGGAGCCCAGGGCTGTGGCGGGGGAACAAAGGCGGTTCCTTGTGTTAACTTTGGTGGGGTGTGCGTGTGTGTAATTTCAGAACACTGAAAAGGGTTCAGCATCTCGTGGTTCTGTGTTCAAAGGTCCTGTAGTTGATTTGTGACGGGGGAAGCAATGCGCTCATGGTTTATAAACTCTATGTTTGAGAGAGAGAGAGAGAGAGAGAGAGAGAGAGAGAGAGACTGCCAAAGACCCCTGCTGCTCTGGACTCAGATTTAGAATATCTATTGCCCTGAATTTAAGTAAAAGAAACCACTTTAGAGTCCAAATAATCTGAATATTTTGAGGTTTGAAGGAGCCAACACTCAGTGTGTTTATGAATTTGGATGTGTTTCCTAAACTGTACTTCAGTTCCTTTTCTTCTGAAATGGAGACAGGAAGGGCCCCTTGGAGAGGCAGTTGTGAGACTGAGAGGGAAGTCTATAGCACAGTGCAGCACAGACAGAGGACTGTGGCTTAATTCACTGACCTCGGTCCTCAGTGTGAAGGAAATTAATTCTTAAAGGTGAACTGATGAAACGATAGTAAAACTAAAATCAGAAAAAGAAAAACCTGAAATAATAAATCCTAGTTTTGTTCTCTTTCTTTTGCTTTTCAAAGTATTTTCTAGATAAAAGTGAAATACATACTGTTCTGCATACCCCTGAGTGTTCTAAACCTGCTCTGTTTGGTTTTGGGCTACAGAGAGGGTGCTGTTTGCATTGGGTACTGGACCTGTTTTGTATGACCTGCTGATACTGGCTTTGATTAAAAACCAGGTAATAAATGAAAACATTTCTCCATGAGGAATTTAAATATACAGCATTTAATTGAGACTGTAAAGTCTCCTAAGCTTTCTGCCTTTATTCATGTTTCCTTCTATTTTTCTTTTGAATAAAAAATTTAGTACTATGACTCTATTCATTGTACTGTTCAGATATTGTTGAGCTTATAATAAGAACTGACATCCAAACAAAGCAAATGGCACAACAGAGATACAACCTCAGTATAAAAATTCTGCATACTAGGTATACCCTATCTGCAGCAGTGAGATGGAAAACAGGAATTTTGTGGAGGAATATATCTAAAATAAGCAGGGAGATGGGTGTGTTTACAAACACTAGATATTTAAATTACATTCCAACTTTTAAAACTTCAAATGCAGGACCAGCAAAATGGCTTGTCAGGTAGAGACTTGTCACCCAGCCTGAGAACCTAAATTAAATCACTGAGACCACAGAGAGGAAAGGGAAACAACTCATGCAACCTTTGCCCCACTCAAGTGCACATGAACTATGACACACAATCTCTAGCATCTCCTCTACCCCACTGAATGAATGAATGAATGAATGAATGAATAAATAAATAAAATAAATGTAATGAATTATTTTCATTGGAGGGGAGGGAATGGAGGGTGGATTTGATCTAACACATTGTACTCATGCATAAACATTAAAATACATTTGTAAATTGAAAATACAAATAAAATTTTAAATGTAAAAGATAAAGTAAAGGAAACAATTGTATATAACTATGTCAACCAGAATATAACCATTGTTAAATTACTGGTATAGCTTTTACTAGGTATTTCTAAACTTTGAAATAGAAGTACACACATTTTATTTACACACTAAAACAAGTACTATGCCCCCATTGCTTATTTCTACTTAAGAATTACTGAAATTAATTGCTGATTAAAAAGTTTTACGTTTAAACCCACTTGTTATACTTTACTTCCCAAGTTTTAAGTTTAATTACTTTTTATAGACACTACAAATGTCTGTGTAGTTTTAAGTTAATCAAAAAATATGGTCATTCTTATTTGTAATATGTAACCCTCCATCTTAATGTATTTGTAATCAAAGGGGAGGCAGTGTTTCTCTGAATAACTATGCTACATGTTACCTAAACATCAGAAGGGTTGATGGCAACAATTACAAAGAAAAAGGCAGAACATTCTAGAAAGAACTCCAGTGATGACCTAATAGTCATGTGAGGGTCTGAGATTAGCAAGGAAATGTCTGTACATCTCTAAGGAAGGATAAATGTAAAATTATAAGAGGCTCTGGTTGTTTGCTAGCTATAAGTAGACTCTAATTTTTGCATGCTTTCAGGTTGAACAAACTGCCCTTTTATGCCACATGGTGACACCCAAAGGGTCTCTAGTGTACAGCACTCACATCAAATTACTGTGGATGGATAAAGCCATATACTGCCTAAAGATGAAGGAAATCATAACAAATATTCAAATGATATGTATTTATTCATTTATTTACTGCCTCCTTCAAAAATGCTATATTTTAAGCAAATTTTATTTTCACTCTTTCTTTTTAAAAAGAAACATTTAAGAATTAAAGGAAGTTCACTTGAATATAAAATATATTGAAATTTGTTCCACCAACCAAATAACATGAAACATTTATTTTAAATAGGCAATTTGAGATATTAAACCATCAGATGATGAAATCAAGCAAGACATCAAGTGATGAAAAAAAATGTTTCTTCTAATAAGAGCAAGAGAAGCCTGAATGATTTAACAATCAGAGCAAGAAAAAAATATAAGCATATTAAAAACACAAAAGTGCGGGGTTTAATAGAGTTACAACATCCTGAAATACGTAAACGCAGTATCAATACTGAAACAATTTTTGTTTATTGTGTGTAGTAAAACAAAAACTTCCAGAAAACCTATCACTTGGTAAATATTGACACATTTATCTCCAATGTCCATGAACCTATAAATACTCATGATACCCAAACCAGTAGCTAAGCATTTATTAAAATGAGTGAAACCCATGCTTCACAAGGCAGTGGTACGTGGTTTGTAAAGTATGACATGCAGACTAGCAGGTGACATTTCAATGAATTTTTATGTTGTATTAGCTCCTCACCTTTTGCATGATTCCCTTCTCGTAGTAATAGCGGAGGGAGCGACTAAGCTTATCATAGTTCATAGCTGGTCTGTTTTTCTGAATGCCCCAACGTCGGGCCACCTGCCACCAAGACAAAATCACATTGTTAGTGTTCACTATTAAACTGGCATTTTTTCACACAAAAATTTAAGTTAATGAACGAATTACTCCTAATTCCACCAAAACATGTCTAAACTAAAGGCCTAAGTAAAATAGCAGCCGTGTTCGAGATCTGAATTTCCTATGTAGTGGTTGAAACCAGGCGTGCAGTATCCTTCTGAAACATCACAATAGAATTCTTTGTCATCATTGTTTTGGATAAAAATTAAATGGAAATAAGGGAATGTGTTTACAACAGGAACGAACAGACTGCAATTCACCAAAATGAAGCAAATTTTCCCTTGTGCAATACTCTGTCGGTTTTTTCCTCATTGGATTTTCAGGCTAAAATTATAGATTAAGAGCAGCTTAATGATCTCTTTGTAAAGGTGTTTTATTGCAATCGTGACAAAGCAGAGGGAAAGAGACCCTGCCTGGTGTAGTGGAAAAGAATGAACGGCAGTGTGTCTGGCCGAGGAAACAGTAGACCGATTAATAAACTCAACTACAAATAATTTTTGTTGCCTAAAGCAGCATCAAGAGAACTGAAGCCAACACCAAACTGGAAACTTAAGCATTCATTTATAAAGCAGCAATTGGATGCTAAAAATAAGATGGAAGTGGAAAAGGTCATCATATATGTAGGTCTAAAGACTTTTTTCGAGCAGAATGTCCACATTGTGGTTTAGTTAAGTTTTCAGAACATTTTACTATGTGGCTCTGGCAGAGCATCGGGTCTGGCTTAAGGCAGAGCTCCTCCACAGAGCTTTTTGAAAGCACACGTCCTTCCCAAAGGAGCCTGTCTCCCTGCCCCACTGTGGCACCGGTCTGATGGCGGCAGAGGGAGAGGAGCCTACTTCTCTGAAAGTAGCTGAAGTTGTATTCTCATTAACTCCCGCTCTTCGACAGTCTGTGGGGAAACCATGCAAACCTAGGCAACCGAGAGCATTCTCCACAGTGAGTGTGTGTGTGCTTCGTTTCCATGGAATTCCGAGTTCTTATGTCCCATGCACTCAAAGAACATCTCAAAGCCATCTTTCCGTTTCTCTCCCCCCTTTATTAGCCATAACTTCTCTGTGACTTTTTTCTTTTTAAAAACCCTGATCCTTGCTATTTTCTCTGTCACTAATTTGTATTCTCTGAATGAACATATAATAGTCTTTAATCACAAGGATCAGTGTATTGTTTTAAGAGCAGAAAGAAGCGACGAAACAGGGGCATATTTAGACATCCAAGCCCACAGTCACAGTGGCAGATACAGAATTTCCCAGATAAACTTTAACGTAAATGTCTAAGCAAGAGTGAAATAGGAGCATGGAAAGGAGGCAACAAGAAATAAAAGCCCGGCATGGCCACCTGTGTTGCTGATCTCCGGCCTTCGAGGGCTGAGACTGGGGCTGGGGCTGGGACTGGGGCTGGGGCAGAGGAGGAGGCAGGGGGATCTAAAGTTCTAGACCAGTCAGGGATGGAGACCCTGAAAAGGGGAAGAGAGAGAAGGGGAGGCCAAAATGGAAAGAAGGAAATGAAAGTGTGGTTTGTAAATAAAAATCTTTCAAGAGCGTAACGATGGCATCACTGAGTCTTCGGCAGACCACAGCTATGCAGCATGCAGATCTTTAGGGACTGGGAAGATCAACTACTAATCTCTTTAAGCAATAATTTCTGAAAAATTCATTTACAAAGGATTCTTTTCTAGAAATCTACCAGAATTCACCTCAAAAAATAAAACATAACAAACTTTAAGGCAAGATAGGAGTCTCTGGATAGACTAAAATGATTGTTAAAAATACCATAAAAGAAGGGTGTTTCTTGTTAAAGAAGCGTCAGAGGGGCGCTCTTGCAATGTTTGGTTCTCACGAGGGCACTTAATTCTCAGCACCATTGTAGGCATTAGTCTACAGCTGAGAGAAGTAAATTATATTCTTAGACGTGTTTTTGTGTTATAATCAACACAAAGTCGGGGGAAATGAGGCAGCAATATGCTTATGAGATGTAAACAAAAGGATTCAAAATTAACAGGAAGCGTAAATAACTACCAGGCCACTAGCCAAAAAAAGAAAGTCTGCTCCAACCTCATGAGTACTACCAACTTCATCACAGTTAGCAGCACTAAAAACACCGCATAATTTTCAACACAGAGTCTGAGAGCCAGTGCTAATCCTTCCAATGACTTCCTTATGATATACTTTCAAATGAGAACTTAGGCTATTTAGAGGGGACAGTTAAAAGTGGGTGGCAGTATGGCATTTGCCCTTAGTGTCAAGTAAATTAAATGGGTCAATGTGATATTTTAAGTTAACTATTTTTATTCTATTAATCATCTTACTTTTTGTGGTGTTAGGGTTTGAAATCAGGCTCCTCTGTCTGCCAGGGAAGCACTCTTATCATTGACACACATCCCCAGCCTGTCAACCTAACTTGTTAAAGTCATGCTTGAATGTGGAACAGTGAACCTGGAAACCAATCAGAGTCTGGCAATCAGACTTCCTGGTGTTCAACAAGCTTGAACTTTATGAAAAGATTCTGACACGGAGGCCTGCAGATGCCTTGCTATGCTAATAAATATTTTGGGGAACAATTCCCTAGGATGATTGATTAATTTGAAAATAATATTCTATTATCTCAAATACTCCAAAAAAATGACACATTTGTTTGTTAATGTTAGTTAAGCACCCTGATGCAGGTAATCTGCACAGGTTTGGAGTCTCACCCATTACCACTGTAAACCACCAGGAGTGACATGAGGACATGCAACCTGTGAACAGAGCCAACACGGTGGCTTCCTAGACTTCATTCAGGAATTGTGCTGGTCACTACTGAAAGACCAGTGGAGGGGAGAGAAGGGCCAGGGGCCATAGGGCCTGAAACAACTTCACAGAACTTTCCAAAGAAATCTGAAAAGATATCACAGCTACTGCCTGATAGATAGGTTTGCAACAGTGAGCTAGGTGGCAACCAGAAATGGGATTTTTCATTTCTTTAATTTTATTCTTTGGTGTTTGTTGTGGATGTCAGAGGTCAATGCAGGTGTCTTCTTCAATCACTCTTCATCTTATTTTTTGAGACAGGGTCTCTCACTGTACCTGGAGCTCACTGAATCAGGTAGGATGGCTAGCGAGTAAGCCCCCAGGATTCTCCTGTCTTAGCCTCCCCATCACTAGAATTAAAGGTGTGTGCAACCGTATCTGGCTTTGTATGTGGGTGCTGGGAATCAACATCAATTTCTCATCATTATGCAGAAACACTTTACCATCTGCCTGGTCCCCTCAGGATGTTTCATTCTGAACAAAAGCTTAGGAGACATTCAGTGCCTATTGCATAAGTCTCAGTGAGTTAGTAACCATTTGGAAAAGGTTTACTGGCTTTGAATTGCTGGGTCCATTTTTTGACTTTATGAGTCTGTGACAGCAGAGTTGTTGAAATGTCAGTTGTATGAAACAGATGTAATTGTAGTTCTTTCCTGGATTTAAAAATCACAAAAACTCAGAATGTGATGGTACTTAATGGTCATCTGGTTCTATCTCCATTTTACTTATTCAAACTCAAGCATCATAAATATCAGTGGTTGCTATATAAAGAACTTAATCATTTGCAGAATGTTTACACTTCTGAGTGGATCAAAAGTTACTGACATAATTCAGCAATGTCCCCTGTCTTAACAAATATGACAAAAATAAAAATTTCTGTTTCTGCTCAGTTTATTTTAATCACAGGTGGAGGGAAATGACTGTTTAACCGATATAAATCCCTGTTGAATTTCCCCTGTCCAAGTCTTGCAGTGATTATTCAAACCTTCCATGAGGAGAGAGCACACATCTCCATCATGTTGCAGGCTCTGAAACGATCTTGCTGAGTATCACTAGCTTATTTGCTAGTGCTCCACATTTTTGTGGTTCTTTTACTTAATTATTCAAATACACCTACAGAAAAAGTAAGCTTTTTTTGTAGTTAAATTGAGCTTTGAATATACTACAAAACTTGAACACCCAAACATTTAGCCCACACTAAGCAGCAAGAGATATTTTTCACTTCTGGTATTAAGCCTTCTTAGTGTGTTCAGTGTCAGGTGAGGGCTATTCTGCAGGCCAGAACCAACTTTCTACTACAGCTAGACCACTGAAGCAAGCTAGGGAGACAATAGTATTAATTACAGCTCCTCTTATTTCACATTTCTAGTAATACATCTATTAAAACATTATTTTTAATTTTTCCCCCTTTGAGGTACTGGGTAATAAACCTAGGGCTTTGTACATGATAGACAAGTGCTCCATCGCTGTCCTACATCACCAGCCTGAAACAGAACATCTCAGAACTTAATAAGCTATGTAATTTGTCTTCTGAACATTAAATTAAGATATATTATCTGATTGTGTTTAATATATTGATTAATGAACAGAAATGTTAATTTAACTTATGAGGCTAGGTTACGGATTTTGCAGACAGTTTCAATCCTCCTGAATTTCTTCACATTGCTGAACTGTTTAGAGCTAATAGCCAATTTGATCAGTCATAGATATATTAGCTAGAATTCTTCCATTGTTTTCTTGGCTGATATAAAAAGAAATAAACTTTAATAGTGGTAGAAAAAGCACCTTCTGGAAAAGACAAAATTGTCATTAGCACTCGACAAAGCATACTACAACTGTAGCCTTCAATCTAAACTTAGTCTTGGGGAGATTTTTTTTTCCTTAAGACAGGGTCTCCCTGTAGCCCCAGCTGGCCTAGAACTCACAGACATCTGCCTGCCTCTGCCACTGCCTCTTGAATGCTGGGATTAAAGGCGTTTGCGAGACTAAAATTTCAAGTGAGCAAAGTCTTCCTGGGAATGGACTGCTGGGTGGAGGAGTGCTGGGGAGCATTTGAATAGTTATTGAAAGTGCGCCATGTAAGCATAGCCCCTCTACAGTCTTTTACTTCAGTCATTTATCATGCATTATGGCAGTATTTTAAGCTTCATCCCTACTAAAGGCGTGTACACATTTCTGTTGACTTGAAACAGATGTCACTAACAAAGGGAAATAATGTTTCTCCAAGCCCTTGTCTGGTGAGAGATTCTTAGGGTCTGTGAATTTTCCACTGTGGCCCTCGCACGCTTTCATTCTCCACAGCTGTTACTTCCCATCCTCTCTTGCACATGACTTGGTCCTTAAATGTTCCTCTCCAGTCTTCTTGATAAAATCCAGATTACCAAACTTAGTGCTAATTCAAAAGAACAATTCCTCCACCTCCAAAACTTGCTGAGCTTTTATAGACACTGCCCCTTTCTCATAACAGTCATGGGGACTCCTGCCTCCTCCCTGATCTTAGATATGGTTTTAGAGACCTCTCTCCTGGGCTTCCCAAATAAAGACTTAGGCTAATAAGTGCCCTAGGTGATCTTTTTCAACACCAGTGTTGTGTGATGACATTCATCTGCAAAGGCCATAAATGAAATTAGTAATTTTAAATGTAGGCCTTTTCTTTTGACCTACTTTCAAATTTAAAAATATCTATGCAGTTTTAAATTTTTAGAAAATATTTTAACAGATTAATCAAATCGATCAGTATCTATAATAAGAAATTTTAGTTTCCTAACAAAAATCTACTAAACCAACCTCTTCAGGCTCAATCAGTTTAAATTCCATGCCTCTACCGGTCCAGGCAATGAAATGAGAATTTGAAGGGTCATCCAGAAGAGCCACCAAAAACTGCCAGAGCTGAAGCGATCCCCGCCGCTGGTATGTAGGTCCTTCCCGGTACATCCCTGGCTCCTGTTTGATGTCCCCTAAATTAAAAAAAAAAAAAAAATTATTAACACTAACATTATGTTACTTATAAAAATTTACATCAAACCAATCCTGAAAATGGTTAAAGACAATCACTTTATGGGTTTATGGGTTTCTATGAAATTTAGTAGCACTATTAGAGATTTAAGATAACTAAATGATTAAATATAAACAAACAATCTGTCCCAAGGTACAGGCATCATATATACTATATTCTCCTTAATATATATGCACACCAGTGTGGAATAAATCTATAAATATCATTTACAGATGACATTCTGGCACAACTATCTATTTGTCATCGACTTCCTTAAAACCAATGGAAGCTCACCATACTTGGCTGTCAGTGCCGTTCCTCTGCTCTAAGCAACACTGAGGAGGAACTAATTAGCATTTTGTTTGTACAAATCAAATTCTGAAAACTGTAATTTGAAAATATTTTATAAACCTGCACATGACAAACAACTGAAAATTTTAATGGACATATTTTAATGCAAATTTAGTAATATCATAAATCTTAGTAATCTGTATCTTATCTAAATTTTAAAAATCATGTGAGGAATCAGGGTGTTGAAAACACTCCACTGCTACATGTTCCCGAGCACGAAGTACCCTTTCACCTGGCAATACAGAAAACTCTCTTGCTTTTTATCTCTTATTGACATTTTATAATTTGAATTTAGCTCACTGTTCTTTTTGTAAAAGGCCCATTTAAGAATGAACACACCAGAACTTTCTGTAAAAGTTATTTTTAAGCAAGAAAAATATGTGCTACATTTATCTATTTTCATAGTAGAGGATATAAATCTAGTAAGTATGAGTAAAGGTGTTTCCAATACATTTATTGTGAGTCTGGTCAACTGTCATAGCTTTTTGAAACAGAACAAAAACTTGGTATTGTAACCACTGATCATTTACTTCTAGTTTTTTGTTTGTTTGTTTGTTTGTTTTTTATCTTTTTGAGATAGGGTCTCCCTGTTGTCCTAGATAGCCCAGAACTTATGTTATATAAAGAGGGCTGGCTTTGATCTCACAGAGATGCAGTTGCTAGTGCTGGGACTAAAGGCATGCGCCTCCACACCCAGCTTGATTATTTACTTCTATCGACTGCCATGCATTTCAAAGTTACATGGATCTGGCCAGATGGGGTTCCAGCACCTGTAGCCCTGCCAGTTCATCATTAGTGAGAGACTGTTTCTGTACCACTGCAGAAAGAGTTCAGGCAGAGTATATTCAAGCAAATCTATTTACACTACTGTGAAATACAAAACAGACTAAATCACAAGCTTTCTAAAAATTTCCTGTGTCCAGTAAACAGAAATATACATCTTCAAATAACTACAGAAAAAGCAAAGTTTTAACAAGCTGAACTAGATCAGGCATGGTGGCACATGACTTTAATCCTACCACTTGGACCTTTGTGAGTTCAAGACCAGTCTGGAACACAAAGCAAGTTCCAGGCCAGCCAGGACTATATGCTGAGACCCTGTCTCAAAAATAAATAATAAACAAATAAATAAATAAATAGCCTTATTCAAGGGCAACTGATTATTGCTGGGTAAGGGAGAGCTGACCTTCTTTAAGGGAATGACTCTAGATAGGCTGACTAGATTCGAGTGGATAAACTTAAACCTTGGGACATCTGGGTACAAAAGTTTGACTCTTTAGACCTTAACAGAATGCATGAATTCCGTTAGGGGGAGTTATAAGGAGAGGATCTAAATATGATTAAGGTTTATTGTATAAATACAGTAAAAATTCAATAAAAATATACACTAAGATAAATAAATAGCTAAAGTAAAGCACACAATTATTTAGTCATTATCTGCTAAAACTTAAGTTCCTTTGTTCTTAACTAGATAATATAGGCGTATGTCTTTGTGTTGATTACAAAGGCAAGTTTTATTTACTTCAGCTTTTCCTTTACAAGTTTTTTCATGAAGGCAAGTGAACAATTACACAAATAGAGTGAAACCTTGTTAGATTTTAGTTTCTATAGCATTGCTGCCTATAAATGGACCTCATTTCCATTAACCATGTGCAATGAAAAAAATAATCACCATGTTTTTCTTGTTTTTCTCATACTTACAAAATGTAAGACATATATTATCCTTCAAAATGTTTTCTCAATACCAAATTGCAAGAGTATTTAAAGTCAAAGTAAATAAACAGACAACAAGTTCCCTAAACATTATGTTCTACTTTGTTCATAGTTTTAAGATATTTTTCCTCCTCATGTACCTTTGCTTATTTTAAGATTATGTAAAAGGTGAAACTCGCGATAAGTAAACAAACAAAAGACATTCTGTCTGAAAAGAAAAGGCAAGATTTAAAGAACCGTGATGCTGTGCTAATGATGCTGGGTAGCGCAATTCACAACTCTGAAATGGGCTTACGGTAGCTATTGTAGAATAAAGCCCCAAACATGACCCCCTTTGGGGTTTCAACTCAGTGACCTTTAATAAATTTAGAAATTTTACGGGAGGCTAAGGAAATAGATTTTCTCAAGACTCACCATCCTTTCTGAAAAGTACAAGAGCAGCAAGAAGCTTGGGAACCTAGAGTCATCGTTGAGTAACTAATTATGAGACTGAAAAGCAATCTGAACCTGTATTTTGCTGTTTAAATAATGACAATTAAAAACTGAGAGCGCCCGAGTCATTACAGTCCTGATCCCCAAAGTTTGTGCAATCAGCTAATCAGAGGGCCCCTGCTCGTTTCCTGTTTAACAATCAAAGCAGGAAATACGGAGACCACTCTGCAGAGTCACTAAATGAATTAACTGTTCACATTTTATCCGTGCTTCCTCGTAAACGTCAACTTTTGCCACCACCCTTGTCAAGAAGATTCTATCTAGCCTGACGCTCTTTTCTAATATCTGGGACCTTTTCTTTGCACTGGTGAGTGATATTAAAAAGGTAATGCTTTCCTAACTCCCTTTTAAGCAATTATAAAGTAATATACTACATTAGTAATGTACATCTTCCTTTGGAAAAAAAAAAAGAGAGAGAGAGGGACTAGCAATCAGTAACTAAATGAGCGGTTATGTTGCTCCTGTGCTCTATAATGCATTTTTTCATGAACAGTAAAAGAAAGGAGGCTGCATTAGCCATCAGTGCAGCCACAGTCACATGCTTTCTGCTCTGTTTTGTTAATTACAGGATCAGCTTTCAATAAATCTCCAACAACAAGCTGTGTGCACTCAGCAGGACAATGGAAAGATGCCCCTGTCTCTACACAGAAAGCAAGAATGATGTGCTTTGCCTGGATCTCCAGAAACCAATTCTCATGAAACCAAAGGAGACAGGGAAGGGATGGGGGTTCTTAGTGGGGAAAGGAAAGAGAATCTACAATGAGTCAAGTTTAGCTAGAACTCAGTACATGCTCAATGATGTGCATAGAAATCAAAATGGACAAATATTAACTGTTTTCAGAAGACAAAACTATGGTCTCCATTCTCTCTTAAAAGAATCAAAAATGAGACACCTACCATCGAACTTCTCAGGAACTACACATGTGTCATCATAGAACTGCCTCGGGCCCTTTTCAAACATACAGCCTGTGGGGAAAATGGGACATGTTTATTAAAGACAGAGATGAAATGAGGCTCACAAGTATTTTAAGGAAACCACTGTCACAAAAATCGTTTTGAGAACAATTCTGCCACATCCCCGCCCTTTGATCCTGGATATGTTAGCAGTCTCCTTGTCCGTCCTCATCTATTGAATAGGAAAACAGTACCACCACCTACTATAACAGAGTTGTTGCGAGGATTAAATGATTGCTGGGTATTCAATGTAGACGGGGTCTAAGCACAGTGAAATGGAAAGATTAGCTACTTCTACAGTTTCTGACCGAAGCATAGCCTCACATAAACCTAGGATGATAATGCATCAGTTTCTTTAAAGGTTTCTTCTTTGTTTCATTATTTAATGAGGAGAGGCACATCGATGTGAATGTCTTGGTATTGTCCTTGATTTCCCTGATGCTGTGAAACAGATTTATTTACATTACCCCTTACTTCCTTGTAGAAATATCTTGAAAAGCTAAACTTCTCATCTTTTAAAAATAATTTTCTGTGTTCTATTTGTGTGTATATGGTGCATGTTACAAAATGAGTATGAAGGTCGTAAGACAGTGTGGGAGTTGGCTCTCGCCTTCTGCCATGTGGACTGAACCCAGCTCACCAGGCTTGGTGGCAAACACCTTTATCCACTGAGCACTCTTACCAGCCCCTTCTCCTTTTTAAAAGCCAAGAGAGTGGAGGTGGGGAGAGGAGTATTTTATTTTGCTTTTGTTTTTAGCTATACTATAACTCAGCTCACAGAAAAAGTGAAAAATAGACTGGTGTCTTTTCATGATGATTTTCCCTCATATATACCTCACTGTGGACCTTAAGCTGCCAGCTGTAATTATGGGAAGACATTTCACTTTACTATCAGTTTGTTTCTCAAATATTTCAGTCTCTGCAGTAGATTCATAATATTAGTAACAGCAATGATAATTATATTGCATTGGTGCAAAACTTTTGCCTTCAAGTATTTTGTATTTACTATCGTTCACTATCATATAAACTTCTATAAATACTATTCCACATGAAATAGTGACTATAAAACCTAACCAAAAAGGATGTACTAAGGCAATTTTACTGAAAAATAAGGTGTTTAAGAAGCAAGAACAGAGTTCCAGAAATCCTTCAAGGAGATAATGTCCACATAAAACCATTTCTTGTCTATTACTTTGCAGATGTCAATGTCTGTTAGAGCAAAGCTTTCCATGGCCATAAACAGAGCTGAAATGAAACTTCTCTAGCCTCTTCTTAATAACTACTTCTACAAAAGGTTCAAAATATCAGACATTAAAAGGCAAAAATGTTTCACCCTGCAGTGCTTTTTACCTCAAAACTGTAACTTAGGCTTGTGCTCTCAGAACTGACTGTTCTGGAGGATATATTTTAGTAGCGTGCTCAAGGAAGGGCAGTCTATGAAGCTCATGTTTAAGTTTAGAAGAGAATGGTGACTGAAAGAAGAGGACAGTTATTTGTGTGCACATGATTCATGATAGCAACCAACTATAAACTACCCATCTGAAAAACGATCCTTTCATTTAAAAAAAATAGTTTTGTTTTGTTTGTTTGTTTGTTTTGCCTTGCTAGGGATGGAACCCAGGGCCTTGGGAATGTCAGCCAGGAACTCTACCAATGAGGCACATCCCCAGCACCCAAAAAATAAAGTTTTAAAATAATGTTTTAAGGGACATTAATGCATTGTCTGGAAGAACATAGTGATTAATTAAGTGGTCCATATTTGGAATGTACAATTGTTTTGAATGTGATTTATAAGGAATTTTTTAAATGGAGGACTTAACTTCCGTTCTGCTTGGATGTGTCAGGAACCCTTCTTGCCTCATGTAAATGGTGTGGCAACTAGGCACTTCTGAAAGAAGAAACACAATTAATTGGTTAAAGAAGTGGCAGATTTAAAGGACATCATTATCAATGGACCAGAAAAGTACAGAAACAGCAAGAGTCTGATTGCACACGGTGAATATTACAATTACAGGCAAAGCCTACATGGGGAATGTCAATTCCCTTCAACAAACAGGTGAACTTAGTTTTACCAAATCAACCTTTCTAAAGTTCAGCAATAACAGCAATACACACGGGCGTCACATCGTCCACAAGAGTTTCATAAGTTCTAAGTATGTTTCAGGACACTTAAGAAAGAAATTTATACATCCCAGGGCTTTCTATGCAGGGTGCAAGAATCAACAAAAGGTTCAGTCATGATTTACTTCATTAACTGCTAAATTATCTTTACTCTTTTGAGATGATTACTGTGTTTTTCTCAGATAACAGCATGTCTGAATTTTCATTTTTATTAAGAATATAGATCATGTCTAAAACCAATGAAGAAAAAAAACCAAGAACATCAGTTCTACCCTTGTACTGAGAGTGAAGCCTTGCCCACGTGACCAAGGGGTCTGGAGGAGACAACAAATTGAGGAACTTCGAAGCCTTACAGTGCTGACTCGGAATGGAATATGTTTAATAGTTTAGACATGAAGAAAATGAGATAACCTTGAAGCAGAAGACAGACGATTAAAATCCTGGACCTTACTATTATCTAAGTTATGTAACTTGTGATAAACCATTTACATCTATACTTCTGTAAAACAAAGGATTGGAAACTATTCCCTAACATCAGTGTATTATCCTTGAGATTCCTGATTCTGAGGGCAGAGATTCATTTGAATAACCAGGAGCGGATGAATGGCAGCACCATGAAATTTGAACTTCTGGATCCGTCACTGTAGTAAGAGTTTCTTCTGAAATCCAATACCTACTCTAGTACTTTTATTTTTATTTCCTTTATCCCCAAAACAGGTTCCTCAAATCTGAAGTTTCAGGTCCTACAAACCAGGGCCCAATCTTGAATATATAAATACATGTGATCAAGACAATTACATCATCTGCATATATTACCAGATTTCCTAAGCAACATAAACAAAAATAAAATTTATAAGAGCATGCCACAAATGTTATTTAATTCTTAAAAATGCCCTGCTTCCGAACACTTGTGAACATATAACTCTTAAAGAATGATTTGGAATTTCAAAACCTTATCTCTTTAGAACTATGCATTTATATACTCTATCATTATAAGAAGATAATTAATGTGCTTTATGTGACCCAGACAATTCTTTCTTAGCCTGGAATTTTTGATCTATAAAATTAGTTTGTTTTCTGGGTTTTGTTTTTAGCTATTGTTTTGCCCAATAACATTTGGAGGGAAGGAATCTGATGGTAAATGTCAACCAAACTGCAAGCAATTTTTAACACAGAAAAAAAAAAATTAACTTGTGTTTTTTTGTTTTGTTTTGTCTTTTTTTTATTTTTTCCTTTTTTTAGTGTTTGTGAGACAGGGTCTCCCTGTAGCCCCAGCTGTCCTGGAACTCAGTATGTAGACCAGGCTGGCCTTGAACTCACAGAGATCCACCTGCCTCTGCCTCCCAAGTGCTGGGACTACAGGTATGCGCCACCACACCGGCAGGATATGTTAAAACCTTAATTTTAACAAAACTGAATATGCATGTAGTAAGCCAGATGCGGTGGCTCACATCTATAACCCCATTATTGGAAGGGCTGAGGAAGGCCATGAGATTGAGACCAGTCTGAGCTACATAATGAGACCCTATCACACGAACAAAAACAGAAAGTAAAGAAAAAAAGAATGTAAGAGGCAGGGCGTGTAGCCCAGTAGCAGGGTACTTTCATAGTATGCACAACATCCTGAGTTCAATGCCCAGCACCACAAAAATAAAATTGAATAATTAAGTAAAAGGATGAAAGAACTCATAGGTCACTAGTTGAAAATATTGCAAAACTTATTAACACATTTTAGTATAACATGCTTTACTATATAACATATTACATAGTATATAATTCTGAGTCTATGAAGGTAGCATGGTCCCCCTATTTCCTAACATCAGTATTTATAATAGGCCCGGATTGCCAAATAGTTAGCAACCCATCTTGTCCCAATCTTTTAACTAATGGCCAACCTTTAAATTAATGTTTAATGTTATTCTAATTTATTGCCAAGCCTAAGGCCCCTCAAAGCCTCTGGGCCTGGAAGGGGCAGTGTTAATGACCGCAGTCAGCCCAGCAGCTGCTCCAAGGCCAGCATTATGTTACACCTACATTGACACGCTGCCACAAAATAGTCTTACTGACTGCTATACACCTGGAGAACGGCTGTAAAAGCAGCTGGCAGGCTCTGGAGACAGCCAGAGGGAACATATAGGCTAAAGTCTACTACATATAAGTGTGACTAAATGTGACATTACCTCCTAGAGGGGGAGAAAAAAGGGAGAGAGGAAATGGAACATTACTGAGAAACCCACTATTTGAAACTGAAGGAACATCTTGTTGAAAGTGTTCAAACATGATGAAAAATTAGTGTGATCCTGGAAAACTAGACACCACATCAAAGATATTTGATGCTCAATTTCACTAATACTCATGCATGTACTGAAATAGCTGGTGTCTTTTATTGCTGTTCTTACACTGTATTCTTCAAAAAAAAAAAATCTAGCATTTTTCTATGGTATTTAAAACACTGATTTAAAATTTGTAACAAATCAATGAGAGATTAAAAAATAAAAAGGCTCAGGCAAGAATTTTCCTTATGTTTGCAAAGGCCCAACTTGTGATTTTAAAAGGGCAATGATAACTTAGAATATATATGTATACATGAATATAATTGTGCTTTCCCACTCCCTACTGTTTAGTACATCTGAGAGTAAATAAAATTAACAACTAATTCATAAAGTTGGGGCCTTGACTAGCCTTGTTTAAACCCAGTCCACCCTCTTAATGGATACAATGTATGCAGTCTAGAGGACCCTGAAAAAACTAGGGCTAACAGGTTTATCCACAGAAAGTAACTAAAGTCATGTTATCCTAAAGTGATATCAGTTAATTTATGACTATCAGAGTCGGTCAGACTCTAATCAAATTGTAGAAACATTTCCAAAGTGATTATTCAATCAAATGACTAACATGGTTAATTAGGAGCATAAACATTGCTCTGAAGTTCATCAAAGTAATGACTTGCCCAGAAAAATTACAGCTAATTAAATTGCCTGCTGCTTTCATTTCTACCTTATCTAATAAAAAAAAATCCAACCGGCAAAATTTGGCATTACATTTTAACTTTTGTTAAATGCTCAACTAAGATCCAAACCAGCTAAGTGGACACTTCAAAGGCAAATGTTCTGTGGCAGGGAACGGAGGTGGTGTGTGTATTCACTTGTGCCATTTCTTGGAAGGAAAACTTACAATTCCATAACAACAAACAGATGCAGCTCAATCTGTGCAAAAAATGTTAGGATAGCAGAATATTTACACTGTCCTATCTAGCATCCTTAGGAGATCATTTTAGGGCCACCATTTCAACAGAGTGATAGCAAACAAGCACTTTGTCACCTACTGGATTAAGTCCGAGGTCTGACTTTTCATGAGAATGTGGCATTGTGTAGGCTATTTAACAACTCTTTCCTCTGTCTTCTCATCTGTAAAATGGGTATGCTACTGATATTTTTTTAAAGGGTTGTTAGGAGGACTACATATGGTAAGTTATATACAAGGTTTCCTCCATGACATCCAGACAATAAGAATTTAAAGTATGATACTAATTATTAATGATAGAATTAACTCTTAAGTGATCCTCACAAGTATTTAAGTAGAACAAACCATGACATTTAAAAGAGGAATCATTATATATTTCAATAATTTATTTGTATATCTTAATTTACTATTCTTAAGTCTTAT
>NW_008333659.1:1468361-1502630 GCF_000622305.1 Nannospalax galili
GTCTTTGTAAATGTGTCTGTTAATCTATGATATCTAAAATATACTGATTGAACAGTCATTATAAATTTATGACTAAGCCAGAATTTCCATTAGACATTTTTAATATTTGAAGGTATATTTTTTGAGCTTCTTTTAAAAATAATGTTAACCCTTGACGTTTGTTCCTAAGTAAGACTGGCTTAAAAGTTGAAAAGTCAGTATATAAATTGGATTATATAAATTAAATTTAGGACAAAGAATTTTAATTGATGTAGAAACTTGGGGATCAGAGAGCTCTAAACATGTTATTAGTACTGACCAAATCAGCTCACAGAAATTAAAGCGCCTGTAATTTGTTACAGATGAGTTCATGGTGATGAAAGCTGATCTAATATGCTATAAAAATTCAAAGCAGCAAAGTGCTATTGGCGTCTTAATGCTTCACTCCATGTAGGTGGAGTTAAGATGAATAAAGTATTCTAAATGCTCCAAACTGCACAATTTGGTTACTCTTCGCATTTAGTGACTTTATAAAGCCACTTCAAATTAAGATGTATATGCAAGAAACGTGCTGGGGGGAGGGGGGTTGTCACTTTCTCCTCTTGTCTTACATTTTAAAGCTATGTTGAGAAATACAATACTGATGGGAGAAGCTTTACCAAAGGTTTGACCACAAAGTGCAGTTTTGAATTTGCACATGTAAAGCTGCCAGACACTCCTCTGATTTACATATTTGCTGTCCATTTGTACAATTTGAAAATTTCCCTTTAGGGCATCATTTGCCTAAGTTTCTAAAAGCTACACACCAGGCCCACAGAGAAAAGATTTGTCATGATTGTCTAGGACAGAGGTATTCGAAGCTGCTCTTACCAAATAGTGTGCAAACCTGTCATTATTTCATATAATGACCTCTGAAAATCTGGGGATGGGGTGGGGACTCTTTCATATGATGCCTCTGGTTAGATTCCTGTAGGATTTATCAGTATATAATTTAATTAAGCTTTCAAATGTCTTAACATAAATCAGAAATCCCAGCAAAATAGAAGTTCAAGATTATATTTTAACCTATTATTGTTTTCATTTAAATGTACAATGTAAAAATAAACCATCCACTTGAACTCCTGTGGAAGTGATGTAACTCAGTGAAGTCCACTCAGAGTTGTTCTTTTTGTCATTCATTCATTGGTTTTTGAGACAGGGTTTCGTTCTGTCCTCCTGCCTCAGTCTACCAAGTACTAGAATTACAAGCATGAACCAACATACCCGGCTCTGTTCGATATATTTGGATGATGGGAGAAAATTAAAAACAATAAATATAGAGAACCAAAGTGTATTCTGCCAAATATGTTTCTGAAAATTACTCTACTCATTAAAAATGTATACATACATGTGCTTGGTAGAGGCTTCAGTGCAAACCTGAATTATTATTGTTGTTATGCAACAAATTGCAGAGTGCACATGTATTATCCCCTGAGGTGGCTGGGGGTAAAATTCAGTAGTAGAATGCCTGCACAGTCAAGCAAGAAACACTGAGTTCACAGAGATCCACCTGCCTCTGCCTCCCAAGTGCTGGGATTAAAGGCCTGCGCCGCCATGCCAGCTCCACATGCAACTCTTAATCAGTCTCTAGAGTGTTATGTTCTGAGCTGTGTATAAGAACCAGAAGGCCTTAGAACTTCGCTGCTTTGCCTTCGTGTTTGGATTCTTTCGCATGTTACTAGACATACTGTTATTGGTACTTATTTTGGAGTTAATAACTTACACTAACGCTACAGATATACAAACATCTTTTTCATTAGTATCCCTTTTAGGAAACTAATATGTCATTCTCTTAATTAAATTTACCAAATGTATCCATGTGTCAAATGTAAAGGCTGAGTGAAAGGTAACATGGGTGTTTTTGTATTTGCATTTACACACATCTTTATGAAGCTGTGTTATTTATGTCCTAGAACCATTAGATTTTACTATAATATGTGACATTAACAAGAAGTGAGAAGAAACAAACCAACCAGTGAAATGTGAAGTTGATGAGTCAAAGGAAGAAAAAACTTGGTGGAATAGTTGTAATTGTCATCTTTCTTGAGTGAAATTGGTGTCATTAATTGTTAATGCATCTCATATGTGGATTTTTTTTTGGCAATGCTTAGGACTGAACTCAGTGTTTCTTGCTTGACTGTGCAGGCATTCTACTACTGAATTTTATCCCCAGCTACTTCAGGGGATAATACATATGCATTCTGCAATTTGTTACATAACAACAATAATAATAACCAGTTGAATCTCTCAGGTTTGCACTGAAGCCTCCAAAGCTTGCATATATATACATTTTTATTCTGATTTTTTTCTAGTTCCATGTCTAAAACTTGTAATGCTAATTACTCTTGCCTTTACTTCTCCTTCATGTCTCCAAATCACGATTCAAGGACTTTCTTTTCCCCTTAGAGATAAGAGTTATGCAATTTGGATGTCTTTTAGATAAGACCCAATGAAAGGGTACTCCATTTGCCTCACCCTGTATCCCTATTTGGCAAGGAAGAAGCCAGAACGGTCTGTGTACCGATTCCTTATTGGCAAATTGGGTAACCCCATGAGAGGATGGTGTGATAAGAATAGGAGGTAGGAATTGGCTAGGCAGTTAGGGTAAAAAGACCCCAAAGAAAAGTAGCCAGTTTCTTGGCTAAAAGTCAAAATGTCCTTGGGACTGTTAGCAGCATACTCTATTTCAAAGGCCAAAAATGTCAAAAGTATTTGGGAGCTTATGTCTAATCCTTAAAAGGTTTTAGGGTTACCTCTTCAGAGTGGGGAATTTTAGAGTAGCCAAAAGCCCCATAAAAAAAAAATTAAAGAAGAAGAAAGAGTACATGAAGTTATCAGAAAAAAAAAAAAAGTGATGGGGAGATATGGGAGGTATTGGAAGCTCCGGAGGCAGTGGGCATGGCTTTGATCAAAATACTTTATATACATGTATGAAATTCTCAATAAAGTTTTTGTAAAAGTTAAAAATAAAGCCTGCATGTGGTCTTAAAGACTGGTTAAGAGTTGCATGTGGCTTTTGCATTAAAGGGTGATGAATTCAGTGCTGACTTATCTACAATTAGATGGGATATTTCTCTTTGAGGTTTTCAGCAAATAATGTGAAATCTACAGATATCAAAGTAAATACACTGTCTATACTGACAGACTGATGACCAGGACAGAACTAAATACACTCTTCATTTGGTGTTTCTAGTGCTTATAAAATCAAAAGAAGAAAGAAATGTAGCCAAGTAAATTAAAATCTTTTTAAACAATAAAAGCTGCATAGTCTCAAACAACAGCATACAATTTTACCTCTTAAATCACAAATTTCTCTTGTAAGCCTCTGGGATACTTTTGGACAGTAAAAAAAATAAGCAGATATAAACTTTTGGGAAATTCTAAACTAAGGATTTTGTAAGTTGTCATGCCTGTGATCATTTTAATGAAGCTGGAGTTAAAGATAGTTTGACGTGGCAGAAGTCACAAGTATTAATGTGACTTTGAGTATTTATCAGATATTGCCATATTCTGATAGTTAACACAAGGTTAGACATAAATATGAGAACTAGTGCCATTACCCAACTCCATGGACCACAACAATATTCTGCAAATGAAGAACTGATGCTGAGCGTCCACACTGAATTATCTCATGTTGGAATCTGCAGGATTCGATGAGTGCATAAGACATGTTTTTTTCGTCTGGGTTTCATCTTTCCTGGAATTCCTACAATACTCAGATAATTTGTTCTGCTTCTTTAAAAATAAAATGCTACTAGCAAGGCATTTAGCATGAATGTTTCCCTGTGTCAGACACAGTATACTGAATTTGCACATGAGGACTTTAGCCGATCTCTAGCCCCAAATACAAAGTTTGAAGTATTGGAAAGGCTAATGGCATTTCATTAAAGGACTAGGGATTTTTGAAAGAATCTACACAATGAAATAAGACAAATGCCATGCCAATGAAAATCCTGTATTATTGTCTAAACCCTTACTATAACCAGACACTGTAGTAGGAATTTCACAAACAACTATATTTAATCTTTACAAAAATGCTAAGAGAAGGGGCTTATTAGCCTTCTTTATAAATATAGAAATTGAGAGCAACAGAAAATCACAAAATTTACTCCCTATGATAGAAATAAAAATCGCAAATAGATATCAGGCTCAGGGGTTTGTATTTTTCAAATATTATACAAACTGGGTTTTTTATTGTTTAATATTAAGAATAAATAAAAACAGATCATGTAGATGAAGCAACAAACAGGACTCACACGCAGTCAAGAGCACAAAAAGTCCAAAATAAGTTACAGAGAACAGTTAAATAACTGTTTAATAACAGTGACTCAAGCTTGCTCTTTTTCAGTTTTGATTTTGGTTCTTTTCATGTCTATTTGAATTACCTATCTTTATAAAATGTGCCAGCCTATATTAAAAGCAATTAAATAGAAACCTACCCGCAATGAAAACAAGCATCTATTTAACCTAAAAAAAATTGTTTTAAGTTAATTATATCCTACCTAAATGAAAGTATTTATGAAACACTATTCTTCCTCTGTTTATACTAAACTCTGCTTAGTATAAAAATTCTTAAAAATAAAACACTTAATAAGAATATTTTAAATCCAAAAACATGAACTCAAATACAAATGCATAGTGTTTTTGAAAAGAAGGTACTCTTGACTCATTTATAAGTCATGAAACAGAGAGAGAGGGAGGAGAGAAGGAGAGAGAGAGAGAGAGAGAGAGAGAGAGAGAGAGAGAGAGAGAGATCCAGTCCATAAACTGTTTTGTTGCATTTCAAATCTCAGTTCCACTTATAAAAACAGTTATATGTTCAGTTCACCCACTGGCAGTAAGCAACTCTAAGCTTAAGTGTCCTGGTTGTTTTGTTTGAAAAGAAACTATAAATTACGTACTATAAAAGTATACTCCACCCCCTTCAAACTCCCTTTTTCCAAACTAGTCCAACTAACAAGCACATTATCCTTCCCTTCCCCCTTTCCTGCCTGTAAAATCCAAGTTAGACAAACACTGTGGGCCTGAGATGATATATTTGAATGGAATTCAGACCCACCAGTTCCTGTTTATGTTTCTGATTTGAGAATGCTGCCTTCTCATTCACCATACATTAGGAACACTGCAAGGCCATAAATAGTGTCGGGTTACATGCAAGCAGGACCAATGAGCATTAATCATTACTTCCAGTCAACTGGCAAAAGCAGCAGCTGATGGAACACTACACCCTTCAGCTCTGTATAAATGGACATTCCAGAGAGCCAGACTGTGTGTGTGCGTGTGTGCTTCTGCATGTGTGTGTGTTTCCTTTCTGTCTCCATTTTATGAATGAAACTGCAGCCTCTGTGGAGTCCATTCATGTAAGAGAAATGCTTATAAGGCTCTGCCCCTAGGGATCAATCAGTCATGGGTAAAACTGATATGATTGGTTTAAGACAGCCTTCAGCCTTCCATTACTGACTTAAAATGCAGTCCCTGTCCATTTGACCTGTGTTAATGCATAAAGAGTAAATCCAGACTGTAGTCTCAATTCTCTAATCAAATCACTCGCCAAGGCCACTTACTGTAACTGTAGATTGAGAGCATAGTGAAGCATTTCTTAGAAAAACTGATAACATAGGCCAGTGTCCTCTAGATTTACTATTTTAACTCAGAAGTAAATGAGGAAAATCCATAAGGCATGCTAGGTAGTAAAAAACAAAGTCAGATTGTAAGGCCAATCCATGACCTCTATTATAATAGCAAAATCAATTAGGAAGACACCACTGTCACTTTCCACAATTGACACACCTAAAACATTGGTCCTTTAGTCCACAAATCCCTGGCTAAGTGAAAGAAAATTATCTTTGGATGCTAGAGGGGCAGATAGGATGTTAACATGTTCCAAAGAATCAATAGCTTATTCTTTAAAATTCTCAAGTGACTCTCGACTTGAATTTCTTTAGGCAACAGTGTAAAGTTAGGAGAGAAAAACTGAGCTGCCCCATTCCATGAAAAACCGTGGCCTTAGTACATGATGCTTCACACGGAACAGAGCCAGAACTCAGTCTGTGGGAGTGTCAACATCTCAGGTACAAAAAGTCAGAGTTCATGAAATCACATCATCATTGCCCTGGAAACTACTAAAGATGGTAATGCTCAAAAACATCTAATCTGAACAGTCCCAGGAATGAACTGTCAGAGTTGGTCTTAACCACATGGGATTTATCAGCCATCTATAATTTGGGCTTTGACTCTTGAACAAAGAAAACTTGTTTGTCTTTTGGTGACCTAAAGCAATGTATAGACCTGTTTTCACACCCAAGCAATGAATTTATTAGGGAAGCATTACCATGCCTGGAGAAGGGCAGAGGAGAAACTAGGAAGCAGCTAAGTCTTTGTTTTAAATCTGTGAAGAATTGTCTATCATTGCATTATGACAATTCAGTATTTAGCTTCCAACCTCTAATACCAGCCAAACCAAATGGTAGAGAAGAACATTATAGCCCTATCTTGGAGCATAAAGTTCAAGTAACTGAGAAAGCAGGTAGGAAGACAATTCCCACCATAGGGAAAACAACAAAACCACTCAGGAATGAATATATACAATTATAAGGCCTTTTAATTAGCAATACTGAATTATCGATTTTCTAACATTTTTGAAAGCTTTAAGAGATATTTTACAGTTTTTAGCAATTACTTTTTAAGTGGTTCAAAGATACTTGAGTAAAAATGATGCATAACATGGGTGCCCTTGTACTTATACAGATAATACACTCATACAAATTAAATAAAAATAAAATATTTTTAAAAGAATTTCAATATTCTGCATCAGTTCCATGACTCAACATATTTTAAACCTGATTAAAATAGTACATGGAATATAACCTAAAAATTATTTGCGACTAGATATAAAAACATTTATTAGTTGGAGGGTTAGGTTCAGTATTTATACTGAAATCTCTGACTTACAATGGCTTAGTTTTATGGTGGTGTGAGAGCAACATGCATCCAGTCAGAGCTATAGCTCCAATTTTTAATTTTGATAATTTCCAAAGCAAAGATACAATGTAGTAGAATACTTTGTGATGCTGGGCAGCAGTCTCACATGCTGCAGCTATTAGTCACGTGATCACGAGCATAGATGAACTGTGATACTGTACTATTCTTAAGCTATACTGTTGAGTAAGTTAGATGTATTAGTTGCATTTTTTACTTACATGTTCTTTCTAAGGTGGGTTGAAAAAATGTAATTCCATCATACATGAAAGGACAGCTATAATTTTTTAGGCGTTAGAAAGTTCTAGAGGTTGTGGTTTCCCCATTTTAGGGTTCCTTTCTACCTAAAAGGAGGTGAATAGAGATAATCTTGTGGTTGCTCATTGGGAAGGTCTCTCCTATCCTCCTTAGGGAATATGACCAGAGAAACATCCTACCTGTTTACACAATTATCTAAATAGATTTCCAACTTTGATTTGATTTTTTAAAAATGACTAAAATTGGAAAAATGGTTTCTTCAGTATCAGATCTCTAAACTACCAATGGTGTGAAAATGTTTAGATCAGGAAATTATGCATGGCAGGTCTTGCATTTTGAAAATAATGAAGCCTACTAGTTTATAATGTCCTAGAATAGTTCAATAAATATCTATTACTTTTACTTTCTACTTCCTTTGTTATATCTAACTTTATTAGCATTCTTCAATAATTTCCTTTTGTCATCAATACATTCTTTGCATTTCGTGGACAACAGTTTTGCTTTCCAGATATACCAATTGTTGAAAAAAGAAGGGCATTTACTAGAAGGTGTGTTTGAAGTTAATTTTGGTAGAATGTATGTCTCTGTAGGCAAATAATATCCTCATGCTATGGGTTGGATATGAAATTATTGAACTACAAGCCCAAATACTTGGACTTGTTTTCCAGCAGGTGGTTCTCTTTGGGAAGCAGTAGAAACTAGGAGACAGAGTCTTGCTGGAGGAAATCAGCCACTAGAGGAGTGCCTGACAAAACTTGGAAGTTTTATCTGGTTCCCAGATTCTCCTCTTTCTGTGTCTGTGATTACGATTGACCATAGGCAACAAAACCTCCCCTTCCAGGTATTCCCAGTGCCACGATATTTTGTGCCCAGAACCCAAGGACTATAGACCAATCTGTGAAAGCTGGAGCCAAAATAAATCCTTTCTCCTTTTCTGTTGTTTCTGTTAAGCATTCCATCACTGATAACAGAACTCTGAGATACTGCTCTAAGTAAAGTAACAATCACAATAGTCATAATTTAGAGATACACAAATGAATAATTTTAACCTCTTTGTGTTTTTTTCTTTAGTGTTTTACAAGTTTAATCAGTGAATGAAAGTCATCTCCAAACAATTAAGGCATTTTGTATTTCTGTAAAAATGCAAACAATAATCACATTGCCCTCATTGTCATACCCAGTGATTTCATCTTATAAGCTTCAATTTAAAACCATACTATAAACTCTGCAGGAAGAAACCAAGGCTATGCTCGCTGCCTGTAGCATTAGGGCCTCACTACACCGTCTCCATCTAAGTGCTTAGGAAGGCGAGCCACCAACACAGAGAACACAGCGGTATTCGTATAATATAAGATTCTTCTCCTCTCCCTGTTTCTGAAATTCAAGAGTGCTCATATCTCTTTATTAAAGTGCCAGCTGAGGCTCAGGGGAATAGTAGACACAGCTGGCAGCTCCACCAGAAGAAAAGTTAAACATATTCCAGTTTTAACATATTTAACATGAGGTAAATATTTGGGTGATATTTATTTTACTATTTAACTGCCTACACATAATTTTTCTACAAGCTGATGACAGAAAATAATTCTTTAAGTGTAAGGGTTTTTTCCTTCTTAAGCGGTAAAGAAATATATGGGGACTGGGGGAGGGGTGCTGGGTGAAGAATGGGTGGATTTGAAATGAAGGATGAAAATGGCACATGAAGTTTTCTTACATCTGTTTCAGATATTGCAGAAGCTCACAGGCTTACTCATGAAAAGTGGATGCAGCTGATGTAAGTTTCAAACCTTCTGTTCTGGTTACATTGGATGCATCCCTTTTCAACATTTTTAAATTGGAAGTCCGGTAAGAAGGTTCAGACAGATTCAAGGTTCACACAAGGAATCTGAAGCTAGGTAGGCTATTAATTTGCCACTTTTTCTCTTAATTATTACTGAGCCTTTGCTGAAAGAATTACTGTAAAGGGCCACTTCTTTGTTAATCTCGATTCTTTAAAATGTTTGAGGTAAATGTAAAAGAAAGTAGAGTACACCTTAATCATATCATTTGAGGTCTTATGGTTTGCTCCCTCAAAGTAGTGAAAACATCTAAAATGACAGTAAAATTTGATCACTAGCTCATGTTAAATATCTTTGTCCCCAAATTAGGTAAAGCATAGCATTTTAAAGTCTGAAAATCAATGACTCCACCCTATCCTACTTAGGTCCTATGTGGAGTCTTCGAATACCATGCAGAAATACTTAATTCACATTAAAGTAAATGATAGTTATTTCCCTTTAAAGTGACCAATTACATAGAAAGACCATGAACTGTATACTAAACTAAGGACTAGAAATAAAATTCATTGTCTAATCCACGTATGACAGTCCACACATGATATCTAGTGCTATGATCCCAGCACTCGGGAGGCTAAGCAGGAGGATTGCGGCAAGTTCAAGTCAACCTGGCCTAATCGGTGAGAGTCAGGCCAACCTGGGGTTATACGACAAGACAATTTCAAAACTATAAAAAGAAAATGAATAGTAAAGTACGTGTTTCATTGGCATTCAAAATGACACAGACAATCACAAAAATGGGCAAACCACTACAAGCGTGTGATCATGACTGCTGCATAAGGGATTCATTCTGCTTTGTGCACGCCAAATGAAACACTCCACACATATTACGTGGTCACTTGCCACTGAGCAAGAAATTATATTGGGTTTTAGAAAGGCAACTAACAAACAATAAAATCTGTATGGTGCTTTATGCTCGCTATTTGGGTACCAAACAGAAGCAAAGCCAACAGCAGCCGATGAGATGAACTTTTCCTGTATAGCACCATGAAATAATCAGGTTCCCTCTGTGCCAGATCAACAAAGTAGTTCCTTAAATATCTGTTCCTTAGGTCTTCTCTGCCGTCTGATCCAAGTTTTCTGGTTTTTTTTTTTTTTCTCTCCTCCCTTGAATAAAAATTTCTACTCTAATAATATAATATTTTGTATTTTTTTTCTTAAATATTCAGCAGTTGAAATTGCATTCCTGTAATTATAATTATAACTAATAGACCTTCCATTTCCCATGTCATAATTAATGTCAGGTTTTATTAGAGACAATCATGCTGTCTCTTCCCTTTCAAGACATCTTTTATTGTCACAACATTTATCATACATTGAATTAAGCAATAAAGAGTCCTAGAGGCCTTCTGAAATGACATCTTCCCATCACAGATTCTGGATTAACCAGCTTAGAAAAACAATAACAACATTGTTTTGCATTGTTTTTGAATCACATATAAAGTACTTCCTAATGTGCTACTGGTTCAAAACCAATAGGAAAAAGAGAGAGCAGAGATTCAATGATAAATGCATTAGATTTCCTCAAAGGTTGCTTATTGTGCTCATGAGCTAATGACAACAAACAAAATATCCATAGACCATACTTTCTGTTTGCAATACATGACATATGCAGAGGTTCAAATTCATAGCAGCAAAATGCATTTTGATATCAGCAGATAAATGTTGGTTTTTGAAATCATATCCTAATCTTCACTCTTTTAAAACATATCCAAAAGCTCAATCTTACCATTTAGCAATTCAAATAAAAAAGAGCTGATTCCTCCTGGAGAAACTGAAATAAGAATTTAAAGTGATGAGAAACTTTGACGCTTTAAAATATAACTGATGGAATAGTATAAAATTAATAATATTAAAATATTAAACAATATTTTAGCAGCCAGTTGTAAGATACATGGCATACATATGTCTTCTGACATAACATGCATGTGTCTTAGATAGGATGCTGGACTATGACTTAATGAGTGACAGGAGCTGCACTTTGGAGACATACACATGACTGACTCTAACAACCCTGTTATTCGTGACCCACAGATAATGCAATGAACCCTTACAGAACAAGTCCTTAAATTTTTGTCTTCAGTAGAATCCTTAAATCTCTTCCTGCTTGGTTCGCGTGGCATACATGTTCAATTC
This sequence comes from Nannospalax galili, assembly GCF_000622305.1. Taxonomy (NCBI): domain Eukaryota; kingdom Metazoa; phylum Chordata; class Mammalia; order Rodentia; family Spalacidae; genus Nannospalax; species Nannospalax galili. The sequence goes on from NW_008333659.1 coordinate 1,479,584, forward strand.
CATGTTCAATGTGTTTGTAAGAGAAACATGAGAAGATACATGTGGAACAAATTACAGAATAAGAAAAAGGGTTGGTGCTGCTGTGTCATTATACATATAAAGCACATTTCTGAAACACACAGAGAAACATTTAATACCATGCTATACAAGTCTCTTTGAATGACTATTTGAGCTAATTTATGTAATTCCCATCTATACTTTCTTAAAATCACTGACAAATCAAAAACACTGAATCAAATTAAAGTAAGATTTGGGAGGTAAGGATAACAGCTAAAAGAATTTTAAATTGACAGAAATGTTTCCTATCTTAGAAAAGTCCTCTGACTTGAAAGATTTTTAATTATGGAGGTCCATGGACAGATATGAAAAAGCTCTAAACTCAAACCACTAGTATTTCAAGGAAGACCCTAAAGTTCAGGGAATGTGGCAAGAATTCAAATAAAGTTCCTCATTTCTGGGTTTACCTATTTTTCTAAATTCTAAACCAGCCGCAAAATGGATATATTCTTAATTCCTTATCTTTGAAAACATACCATGATAATAACACACAAGTCTAGGGCAAATCTCACTTTTAACTTTGAACCTCTTAAAATTCCCAGGATGGAATCAATGTATCTGCGGAGACTGACCCATTACCTTCCCATCCCTCAACCTAACACTGTGCCATGCCTATCCAGGCCTGACACACAAACTTAAGGATCCTTGGTGGCTCTGACCCCTTCTCTCTTTAAACAGATCCCCCCAAGGACCCCAAAACTAGGTATAGCCCAAGAACAAATGCTCTGCCCTCAGCAAACAAGGTCCGAGGAGCATCTGCTCAGGCACAAAGGACCAGTTGGGCAGGAAATTCACAGTCTTGGGGAGCTACTGGGCTTTTCGAAGTTGGCTCATGTCTCAGAGAAGTCAGTCCCCTTAGTCCTTATGGCCCTGCTCCATGAGGAAGCAACTGCAGGGAGCCAGAGGGAGAAACTGTAGGTCCCAAGGTTCCCTTCTGTTGAGCATTAAAAGCAATTCATAATAAAGCAAGTTATTTTATGCAAGTTAGAAATGTAAAACCTGGAAACAGTTTTCTTCTTTTACTTTTCCCCTCAAGCAGAAATAAGTTGTCACGGAAGCAACGGTTCTTCATAAGAAATGCTCATACATTTGCATCCATACAAAAAGAAATTGCACTGTTCTCAAATATCTCCACATCTAAAACTGTCTACTGACCTGGTTACAATAATATTAGCAATAAAATTTTACAGGTGCGTGGGGCTTTTCTTATTGAAGCACCCCTTGCTTCACACATCTTTTTGAAATTCCTAGATGTGTAAAAAACTTATATCCTGATTTCCCAGATTATAACAGCAAAAAAATCAAGAGAGATGAGTTAAGTAATTTTCTGAGTTTCAAAATTAAATGTGGGTAAAACTAGGGCTAACATTTGGAATCTATTTTAAGTCTTTCTTACCTTCAGGAAGACCCACCTCTCCTGACAGATGATACTCGGTAGTAATTTCTAGCTTTTTTGAGACAAAGCTAAAATCTATGAAAGAATGCTAAATCTAGCTTTTTCTATTCTTGTTCTAATCTGTAAGAAGTTTTACTTTTGGATCATTGGAATCTTTGGCATCAATAATTTTTAAGTTATAATCAGTAAATGCCACTATAGAAGAATATTGCATTATGCATATTGTTTTTAAACAGCATGACTATACAAAATAAGAGAAAGAAAAAACCCACTCTTCCACCTGTACAAAGTTTAGAACGTGGTATTGAATCAGAAAAACACCATTGAAAAATTAATGGTCAGAAGCCACCCACTCTGACAACACTAACCAAATGGAGAAGGGAGGTAAAAAGATGATTTACATGTAATTCCAACAAAGGATGGGCCTACCTGAATCATATGCAAAATCTCTGGGTTCCTGTTTGATCATCAAAGGAGGGGGGAAGCTTTGGCTGGCCGCACCCCCAACCATGGTGTTATGTTCATATACTGGGTCGTGGTACTCCTGCTTAAAACCTTGTGGTGGGAAGGGGATGTTTGGCTCAGACATCTGGCGTTGGTACATAGGACGGCCTTCCCTTGGCATTGTTGGCAAAGGAGGAAAGGAATTACAGGGTTCTGAAAGCTGGCGGCGAAATCTGTAGAAGAAGAAGACGGTGTGTTTCAGATGAAATGGTAACACAGAATAGCCTTCAAAGGACTGGCATAATTCTTAACTGGAATGACTGAACTCATTACCAAATGTCCCCAGGCATATGGATTTAATGAAGCCGAGACTTGTCTTTAAAAGTACAGTGATGTTATGATTTTTTAATAACAGGAGGACATCATAAACATTTCAGTATATCACACAGGTCAAGGTGTGCTATGAAGTACTGTCAGAAAACAATGAACTATTTTGAATAAATATGGACCTTAACAGCTAAAATGACCAATTTAAAGCTAATTGGAGCACTTATATAACTTCTAGATGAAATACTTCTCAAATTATTTAACATAAAAATAAGCAGGAAAAATAGAATCTGAACTCAAGCCTTCATTCCTTCTCTTCAACTCTGTCATCATGCTAATCAGAAAACAAAGGAACACCCAGACAAAAACCTACTTACTGCTTTTCCTTCCATAACCATCAGAAAGCCTAAGAGAGCTGAACCTCTTCTCAAATCAGCAGGGCTTTAAATTCTTCAACAATGTCCTAAGTAACATTGTATTCTTGTAGGAAATAAACCTTGGTATTATGGGGACTGAACTTTAAGCTTTGTTTTTTGTTAGGATCATCTCTTTGCTGTCAAGGGTATTCTAACTCCAAGAGCTCCAGACAAGTTAGGCTGATTAAAACAGAAGCATAAAATCTATAGCTAATCACCCAAAATGAAGATAATGACTATTAACTCCCTGCCCAGATTTGGGGCAAGTCAAACAGTGAGGTCATGAGGAAGTTCTAAGACCTAAGAGGAAGCTGAGATTGAGTCCCGTGTCCTTCCTTCTCGGTAACACTTGGCTGATCACACAGCATTCTGTTACGTGTATCTCATCCATAATATCATTGACCCACCACAAAGATGTGGGTTAATTAAAGATTTAAAAGTGCTCTAAAAATGCCCCAGGAGTGCTTAAAAAATAGCCTCTGAAGCATATCTATGAGCAAATATTAGCTTATAATCCCCCACTAAAAGCATTCCTGAGACTTTAATTTAGAAAGTTAGCATTTAATTTTGGTAACGTTAAATAAAAATAAGGTATAAGTCAAAGAATGGCAAAGCAATTGCTTTAATATTCCTAAGAACACTCCATCCTGGGATTTAACTCCAGGCTCACCGGCTGCCGTGGAAAACACTGAACTTCTACCTACACCTGCAGAAAATAAACTTAGAAACTCGGCTATTACAAAACAGGCTGACTGGCACTGCATTCATTTCCCTTCTCTTGCTTATTTCATTAGCCAAAAAAGGAAACAGAAATTATCATTAAGAACTGTCAAGGAGTGAATCAGAATTGTAACTTGAAGATAAAATAAGAAGCTGGCTCCTGTGAAGCCTTAAAAGGAAGGTAATGATGCTTACACTGAAAGCTTTGTAAGGAACCAAGCCATTTGATCTGACCAGTCAACCTGATTTGCACCGTGTTCTTGTATTTGCTAGAGATCATGTTGATATCAACCACATGCTTCCCCCCCCCCCCAGGCTGTCTGGTTTCAGAGTCATTCTGGTGAGCCACTGACCAATGGCAAAGAAGTGACTGAGGAAGAAGGTTGATGGGTGAGAACAAAATGCTAATGAATTAGTGAGTAAAGCTTGGGGGGCACCACTAAGGAAAAGAGACAGGGCTCTTGCACAAAGTGCCAAAGAGCCAGTCTAAGGTGTGCAAGTGAGGCTGGGGAAAGGAAGCAGAGTGCCAGCCAGCTGGCCACAACCGGTTTCCAGAATGAGGTGGGGCGCCTGGGCTGGAGGGGGCTATGTGGGAAAAGGATCTGTTCCACGTGCAAACTTGCCATTTATTACTGAAGGACTGTCGTTTGTTGGTCTAAGCCCTCTAAGAAATCCTTATCAGAAACATAAGGCCTCAGAGATTTTCCTGGGAGTGGCAGCTGGTACTGTACTCAAAACTCAGTTGGGAGGCAGTGGGAAAAGACCCTGAGCTTCCCTCTAGTATTTCCGGGCTGGCTGTTCTCAGTCTCAAATATTTGACTTCAAGTTGAGAAACTAAAATGGATTTGGCTAAAGCGTTTCCAGTTAGGTCATCTAAACACAGGCATACTGCTTATTCAGCAGTCACCTTCCCTGAGAGATAACTGGCCCACACAGAGGCAGACAACATGATCTATAATTCAGACACTTGTTGGCACTGTGAAGGACTCAGTTATGAAGAACTCCGGGAAGTCTTCTGAAGTGGAAAACACAAAAAGATATTATTTTGTTGTCGCTGCCTGATTTCTTTTTGGCCCTGTACAATGTCTTTCTGTTTAATGGCCCACCCTGCAATAAGCATTCTTCCATCTTAAAAGCTGTTTATAAAGCTGTTTACACAGATGCACATAGCATTTCCCTCTGACAAAGTCTGAAGTCTACCCGGTGGGAAGAGAGAGACAATAGGGGGCATTTAGTAAGGAAAGCACATGGGAGGACCGATTTGGTGATGCAAAGAAAGGTAGAAAGTATTGCTTGGTTTCATACTGGAGAAAATTGTTTTATTCTATTCCTTTATACCAAAGAGTTTCTGAATTTAAGATTGGGTCCATTAAATGGTCTAGAAAGTGTTCCTTTATATTCAGATTTGCCTGTAACCAATTGGGAGGAGTCCTGAATTATTTTTACAATGATATCTCTCAGTCAGTTACAGTTCTGTTTCCTGGTAAATGATCAGGAATTAGGGCAAGGGGGACAAATGTTAAATGCATTTTTCATTTAATGAAATGAATTCAATTTCACAGCCCTGAGATTAAAGGTAGGTGTACAACAGAAAGGCAGAAGAAACTAAAAACTCTGAATTTCCTGATTATTTTTCTACGGCTTAAGCGCTTGCTGTTACATCTACTGTATCTGTAGGCTACAAATACTGCGTAGGACTGTACCAGTGCACATCTCTTTCCAGTTAGTATTCAGGGCTGCCACAAAGATAGCTCATAGTCTGACATGAGGCAGTATTACATCATCAACTCAATGCATGCTACAGATAAGGTCTTTGTGCTTTTTTCCCAAGGAGACTATTGTTAAACATTTACCAGGAAGTCACTGGTTACATGAAGCAGAAGGGAAGAACTTCTCTGCATACAATCAGCCTGTGTTTTAACTCATGTAGTAAGGTAGCACTTCTTCCAGTATTTTATTGAAACATGTATTTCTCCATCTTTAGAAGTCAACAAGCTCCCACCACAGTCTCCTAACAAGTTCCCCACCCAATTCATGCCTTGTTCATTTCTAAATAACACTCATTCAGCAGCTATCTCTTTAAGTCCACAGTCATGGGTCTGACATTAAAAATTCATTGAAAGAGCAAACAGCTTTAATCAAATAAGTTATATTCTGTAAGACTGTAGAACTAAACTATTTAATCAAAGGTAAAGAGCCTAATCCCATAAGCTACCTACTAAAATTAGTCTCCTAACTACAGAACAAGTACACAGATGTTCACAGAAGTGAGGTGATCTGATTTAAAGTTTAAGTGAAGCAATTTAATTTAAGCAGAATGAAAGAATAATGTTCAAATGTCAATCTATAGATAATTTTCTATTTTAGCAACCAATTTAAATGTTTATAAAAGGTATGTTTGCAAATCTCCACAAATTATTTATAAGTATAGATAGAACAAGTTTTTGCTAAAAATATTTGGTTCAGATATGCAAAATGAATATGCTTACCTTACACAACTATAGGTGTTCAGAACTGGTAATAGAAATCTTATACAGGAATGCAGAAATCTGTTCTATTTTGTTTTGTTCTGTTAGAAATGGCTTATGCAGTTTACCTGTGGTCCATAGGGTAGCTGCTTTCTGGTATGGACTGCGAAGGAGGGAGGTGAGCTGGGAAGGCCCGGTCAGGTTTCGGAGTGTGAGTTGAGTTTGGAGATGCATGATGTAGTGGGGACACTGGAGTACTGGATGGTGTTGGGGGGTTGGAGGGCCTCATTCCCACTTGTGGCTTCTGATCATAGGCACTGCCCAGAGAACAAAGAAGAATGTTTGTTGCATTGGAGTCAGCAAAAAACAAGTTTCCTATCCATGGAAAAAGAAATTGTCTTAGACATCAGCAATAAGGAAGCTAAAATACTTTGGGTTTTGATTTTTAATTCTAAAACATGTAAACTTCAAAGTCATCATTCCCTTAAACAGAAAATAGGAAAACAGGAAATCTTAAAACAACATGTGTATACAGCATGTATATTTTCTTTTTTAAAAAATATTTTATTTTTTATTATTTTATTTTATGTGTATTCATGTATTGCCTGCATGTACGTAAGTGCACCCGTGTCGTGCAATGCCCACGGAGGACAGAGGAGCCTCCAGATCCCCTGGAACTGGAGTTACAAACAATTGTTAGCTACCATGTGGGTGCTGGGATTCAAACCTGGGTCTTCTGCAAGAACAGCCAGTATTCTTAACCACTGAGCCATCTCTCCAGCCCACAGCATGTATATTTTCAATAGACAAATTAGTAAAAGGCAAACCATTGTTACTGAGGTATTATTATTATCTCCATCGATTCCTGACCGATACATTTCAGAATTCTTAACAGTTCCTTCCTATATCATCAAATAGCTCTGATATTATAATTCTGCCCCTCTATTATATGTATGTAATATTTTATTTATTATTTTTATGTTATGTGTATAAGTGTATTGCTTCCATGTATGTGAGTGCACCCATGTCGTGCAATGCTGTGGAGGTCAGAAGAGAGCTTTGGAGTCCCCTGGAACTGGAGTTAAGGACGGTTCGTAGCCACCATGTGGGTGCTGGGACTCGAACCCAGGTCCTCTGCAACAACAGTCAGTGTGCTTAAACACTGAGCCATCTCTCCAGCTCCCCTCCCCATTATATTTTAAAACCAAACCTAGTTTCAGTTCAATAATGCAGAGAGTTTGCTTGATTTGTCTTTATCTGTGGTGGAATCTTAAGGCACTGCTTTGGTCTATTTCGAGGTTTCTATATTAAATAAGTGATGCTCGGCCTTAACCTCCTCACATGGGATAATAAAGATTAATGAGGCAAATAATGTTTCCTCTGATGTATTCAAACATTCTTGGAGTATGAGTACAAAATAATATTATTAAGAGTAAAATCTTATTATCATAGTCTAACTTCCACTCACAATTACAAAAGAAAAAAAGAGTGAGCTGCTTGATTTTATATTATGAATTTAAATTGCTTTCTAATGTGTGGCTTTCTGGAATATGATTTAAATAATTTCTGTAGTCTAGAAAAATACCTTGTTAAAACCAGAATTTTCTTAAATTTCTGAACCAGAAAGTATATTTCCATGTAAAGTGCCTAGGTTTCCTTTGCAAATAGAATTATTAATGATACACATTTTAAAAGAATTATTTGTTTTTGGGTTAATATATAATAACTTACTGTTATTCTAGTAATCCAACAGAATTATATCCAAGTCTAAAAATACTTTCCAGAACAGCAGGAACATGTGCTACACCCGTTTAAAGAACCCTTGGAGGGAAAAGTTGGGGGTCTGGGGGAGGAACTGGAGGAATAGGACTGGGCTGTGGATTTGACCAAAACATGTTATATGTATTATGAAATTTTCAAACAATATAAAAAGAACCTTGCATTTTGTTTTACCTATGTCCCTTGCTAATATTACTGAATGAAAACATACTTTTTAAAATGGCTGGCTTAACTCTCCTATGAATAAAGAAATAAGTAATGAATTCTCTATCCTAAGATATTACTTTATTCCCCCATCAAAGTGTTATATTAAGTTATATGTTTTGCAGATAGATGGAAGTACTAGAATTTATTGCATGTTCCATATATGCTGAGAGCTATTGGTCCCTACCAAAGCCTTCAAATATCCAGGCAATTCCCCAACTGTTAATTTGTGGGTGTTTTCAGAGGCACAGTCATGATCGACATTGAATTGCAATTAAGAATTGTGTAACTAGTTCACTGGAAAGTTTTCACCATGTTAAGTAACTGTGTGATAAATGCACAACCCCTTAAGGAAAAAACACAGCAACAAACTAAATTATCAACTCCATATTGATCAGTGTCATTTTATGTGAACTCAGTATGTTTTAATAGCACGATTCTGCAAAAGGTATTCTTTATAAAGTCTTTGTAGATTCAAATAAGCTTCCTCGTTTCAGGCTTCTTAGAGCCTTTTAGAAAGGCAGGTAAAAAACAGTAAGTTTACAAGAACAAACAGTAGCCATAAGATGGTACAATCTAAATCTCTTGAATCTTATGCATCATTGATATAAGAGTACACACAGAAATTGTATCAAAACAACAGATGATTCCTTTGGGTTATAATGCATTATAAGCTTGAATTGGTGTTCTCTCATAAAATAGTGCAGATACTTGGAATCATTTTTATAAGTTTCCAAACTAAATCCTTTTAAGAACTAAGTTTCTACTGTAATGGAGAGTAATATTCAATAGACAGAGCCAATTTTTTCTTTATGCAATTAGAGGGCAGGATGAAATGTAAAAGCATGCAATTCACTACAAAGGATTTTTAATGAACATATATGTTATCAAATTTTCCAACAAATGAACAATGTACTTTGCACCACCCTTTATTACCGTCATAAGAACAACTGGCTTTTTAATAGATAATAGCCTTGGCTAGGCCTTATAAAATTCTAGTTTTAGTGCAACTGTACATGAACACATCTTATAGATCATCTGTAAAGCCTGTCAGATAACTAATGTACTGCTTCAGCTTGCCAAATGTTTCTTTTTTTTTTTTTTTCAACAAACTCTCTAAAGTGCATAATGCATTCATTCTAATGGGAACTTTCAAAAGCAGCTTATGCCAAATAAGATCCTCTTTTCAAACCCAAGATACATCGTTATCACAGAAAAACAACTAATGATGGTGATGAAAATTATTGCTTTAAAATGATTCTAAAAGTGTGGGATTGTATGGTAAATGGTTCTTCAGAATTTTGCTAAATGTATTACCTAGTTAGTTTGTTATATAATGAAGACATAACCCATAAAATTGACTTGAGAATTATATCATTCTATACTTTCTCTTTAAAAAAAAAATCACTGTTCTATGCATGGACACTTGATTGCTTACCTGACATTGTACAGGCACTTTTCTCCATAGCTGAATTTAAAGGGTTGCTCTTGACTGCAGGCAGAGCCAAGTTCAGAACACGGGCTGTGGGGTTCTTTCTTGATTTTCAGTGGCAGGCCATGAAAAGCCACTAAAAGCAAACACACAAACAAATAAAAATCCATTAAAATTAAATGCAATTAGGAATTCAATCTATCAGTTTGTTTTACTTCTCTTATTTAAAATTAACATTCAACATTAACTTATATAGATAAGAAAATTTGCATTTGATGAGCCAGAATGGCTGAAGAGATTCTGGAAACTTTCTGTAGACTCCTTTTTGTTCTTATTGCATAACAAAGTACATTTCTGAATTTTCTCTTTACTTAAAATAAATCAAATCACTAGTTATTTGCTTTGCTGGTATTAACAATGCTAGCAGCTCAGTTTTCAGAAAGGAAGTTTTGAAAACATGTCACAAAGATTTCCTATGATTACAACAGAAAAAAAAAATACAACTATTTAGCCAAGAATCAGCTGAAGACTAGAATACAATTTGAGCATTATAGGAAGGAAGCTACCTCGAATGCTTTAGTAGTAATGACTTCATGGAATAACAATAACATGATGAAGAAAATCTAGGTATAGGTCCAAAGGAAAGTCATGACAATGTCGGGGGTAGGGTGCAGTGGCTAACATCTTTAAGAACAAAGATTATAAGAAAGAAATTTGAATACCTGCTTATCTACTTAACAGAACTATGAAGATAAAATGTGAAACATATATGAAAGTTACTTGTCACATGCAATCCTCAATAAAAAATATTATGCATCAAGTGGTGTTTTTTCTCCTTCCATAGTCCTTAATGTATAATTATGCTTAAAACAAGGTTATGGTTAATGCACATAGATTTATGCCTAAAATAATATAGAGATTATATCATAAAACAAAGACCTCAAGAAATATATACATTTGAAATACATAATTTTCAAATACATGTGATTAGCATATAGCTCTAAAACCAGTGATAAATATCACTATATCTTTTAACTTTTCAGTATGATATTTGAAGTAATAGATATTAGAGATTCTAGATTCTATTAACATTTTAGCATAAATTAGGAATTGGTTAAAAGTGGAGGAAACAGACAAAATGAATTTTGTTATTTTAAAATTTAATATCCACAAGTTACTAATTAAAACACAAACAGAAAAAAACACATTCTGGAGGTTTGTTCTCCAAAATAAGATGTGAAGTGTGCATTTTATAAAGGAACATATGACAAGAGAAACTTTGTGACTGACGGCACCATTCGATCTTGATTATACCATTTGGCACTATAAATGAGTATTAGCTTCAAAGTCATATAGTCTTCAATATGAACTGTAAATTAACTATACCATCCTGGACATTTACTCAAAGACTCCAAGTCAACACATCACTGAAATACTTGCATATCAATATTCACTAAATATCTGCACATCAGTGTTTACTGCAGGACTGTTCACAAGAGCTAAGTTATGGAACCAACCTAGGTGTCCATCAACAGTGGAGTGAATAAAGAAAAATGCAGTACATACACAATGGAATTTGAGTCATGAAGAATGAGGCTATGTCATTTACAGGAAAAAAATGATGTAGTTGGGCATAATCATTATCAGTGAATTAAGCCAGTCACAGAAAGATCCAAATACTGTGTTTTTCCCAGATTTTATATAGATACATAAAATCATATATATATATATATGACATGAAAACAAAGTAAAGTTGTCTAGGGGAACAGAAAAGCCTAACAAAGTAGGTGAAAAAAGTAGAGTAGGGGAAATGGGAGGCAGTGTGCTAAACATACAATATATATTTGTGTGAAAGAATTCTTATGGAACACAGTGCTATGTACAATGAATACATACAATGAAAAAATTTGGAAAAGAATCAGATATCACAAACTGTCAAACTTCAGGGAAATAAGTTTGTATGTTTGTATGTGTGCCATATTTTCAAAGAAATGGTCTATTGTACTCACTTTCACTGAAATAGCCAAGAAACCGAATTGTCAAGTAAGTTGTACTAATTAGTTGTCTAAGGAAAATTTATTAATTACACTTAGTGTACTGTTTCAAAATATTTTCTTAATGTGATGTGTATGTAATGTAAATGTGTACACACATGTTAAGCATGAATATTCAAGGCAGGGAGAAAGTTATGTCATCCAATAAATTAAGAATAATTTATTGAATTATCACATTGAATATACACTATTACTGAATGAGGTAATGGAATAATAGTTTATAAAAGTTTGAGCCTAGAAATTCATAAAGCATATGGACATAAAATGTTTAAAAGTTTTCTTTGAAATACTCATCAAAATTATTATGTGTGGAGAAGAGATTACTGAAATCAGGAAAAGACTGACAAACATAAAAAGCTGATTGATAAACAGGTGAGGGCGCTACATTCTCTTTAGACTTATTTTATTCCTCCTAAGCTTTCACGACAAAATTTTCCATGTATTTTTCATTGAATTATATCAATGTTTTGCAAAAAAATTGATTTTATTCAACAATAAAATTCTCTATTCTGTGTATTTATGTGATACATGTGAGCATACATGGATGCATTAAATCTTAGAAAAAGAAACATTGGTAAACTTCTTTTTACCAAAAGACACCATTAAAAGAAAGGAAGGATAACCATAAGCTTCAGGATGCTTGCAACATGACTTAGATAAGCAGTTCATAAGAGAAAATATCCAGGGTTGGAAAGATGGCTTTATGATTAAAAACACTTGCTGCCCATGCAGAGGACCTCAGTTCAGTTCCCACCACCTACATGAAGTAGTTCCAGTTCCAACACCCTCTTCTGGCCTCCATGGGCGCTACAAGCATTACAAGTACATGGTGCACATACAGAGGAGTAAGCACACACACACGTACACATAAATAAGAAATGTTTTAGTTTTAAAATAAAAGAAAATATCCAAATGACAAAGTGGGAAAAAAACAAGAACAACAACAAAACAAACGAAAATGTATTAAAATGACTCATCAAGAAATTGCAAACAAAAAACCACAAGATTATCCCTACATACCCATTAGAAAGCCTAAACTATAAGAGATTGACAATACCTATGTTGCAGACACAAAACCATTGGTCTTTTATACATGATGCTGGGCGTATAAAATTGGCATAACCATTTCAAAAAGTTTTTGGCAGTACCTACCAAAATTGATGTTAATGTGCCTTACAACACAGTAATTACACTATTAGACACACACCTAAGAAAAGGCGTATATATGCTCACCAAAAGGAGTACATATGAATGTTTGTGAACTTTCATTCATGACAAAAAAATGAAAACTATTAAATATTGATTGGTGGGGTAAATAAAGCATGGCATCCACATGCAACGACTATTATACGGACATAGCAAAGGATAAATTACCCACCAATGCATCTAAAAACACAGATGGTTTCACAGTCATGGAGCTAAGCAAGAAGGTAAGCACACAAAATATATCCAATAGATTTCCAAAACACAGCCGATTGAGAGTGTAAGGATTTCCTTCTATGGTTAGTATGTAAACTTATTTGGAAGATTAGTAAAATCGCAATGAAGTCAGGAAGATAAGCGCTGATCCCTTTTCTAGCCTGATAAATAAAAGGAAGTTTGGATAAGGAGACATGAACTCAGGGAAAACACCATGTAATGATGAAGGCAGAGATCAAGTTGATTCTGTATGCCAAGAAATGCCCATGATAAGTAGGAAAGTGCCAGAGGCTGGGGGAGGGTTGGGGGAAATGGAGTGGATCCTCTCTTCTGGCCCTCGGAACCTGGACCACATCTTCTGGCTTTGTAGCCTCTGAAACTCCAGGCCAATGAACTGCTTTCTAGGTCGCCCAGTGCACGGCACTTTGTTATCACAGCCCTAGCAAACTAATGACTATTCTCAGAAATTCTCAATCGCCAAGGCTGACTGCGGGAGGATTTTACTGGTATACATTTGCTGGGGGTTATCACAGCTGGTCAAACGCCGAATCCAATGCCAGGCTTGGCAACACCTAGATCCAGTGTACACTGCATTCAGATAGATCAAGCACTTGAAAGAGGCATCTGTCATGGTCTTCCTTTTCCCTTGACGACAGCAATCGAGGCCCCTTTGTGGGTTCTCCCACTCCAGCAGTGGACGACTCCCACTCTTCACAACCCGATCTACGCCTGTGAGGCTCTTAATCACTATTGGTCCCAGGAACCGATTTTGTTTTTACTAATCACAAGCCGTATAAATAGTGGATGAATCTAAGATAGCAAGAATTGTTTTAAATATCTGGGAAGAATAAAACTAAAAGCCAGGCTGAGGACCTGCAACTTTCTACAGACCATCGGGCTGCTGTGGTTGCCTCACCTTCTGGCGACCTACATGACTTCACATACGCGACTTCTCTTATTTATCCTTGCATGAGGGTGGTATAGGGACTCCCAGCAGAGAGGGCTGAGCTGGAAATGTTCGGTATTTCATCACAGGGCTCGAGGCTCAGCGGCTGCTAAACAGGCGGTTTTCCAGCTCATTGGCACCGACACAAGAGAAAGCAGCACATTCATTTCGTGCAATTTGCTTTACCTTCCCACATGGAGTTGGTGCATGTAAAAGGCTGTTAAGTACTAAATTATTCCTTATCAAATCACCATCATCTGGAGTCATGATCAACACTAATTAAATTACTTTCGCTGAACACGGCTCCAGCCTGCTGCCGAGGCTGCTAGGTACATTGCATTCCGCTTACACTGAGGCCCTCGCTGGGTCCAGAACACAGACCTGCAGGCATCGGCATTGTTTGTAGTTTAATTAAAGTGAATCTTTCCTTCTTCAACTGTATCAAATCAAGTGAGTTAACTCCTTCATTTCATTGACAAAGAAATGATGTTTTTAAATTATGCTGTATTTTTATCCCTGACTTCTGAGAACTCAGATCATTTATCTCCTGAAGGAGAGGCCGATAGAACACTGAAGGAATGAGCCTTGCCACTTTCTTCTTTGATGGAAGCTTGACCTTTAAAACCACATCTTAAGGCTGACTAATGATGACTGAGTTTCTAATGGGTAAATTTAAAAGCTCCAAAATATCAAGTTTTAAAAATATGCACTTCCAAAATAAACCTAACCACTTAGAAAGTTTACTGGGGGTGATGCTATTCCTTGTTCAGTGTCTGTTAACTTAGTAATTGTTTTCATTCTAGAACTATGAACCCTGACACATAATTTCCTTCCTTTTATTTTTCTACCTATTTAGAAAGGGGGCACAGCCCTTCAGAATTTTACTGAAGCAGAGGTATCTGTCCTTAGCTATCCCAGAGTTATGATGCTGGTTTACAAGACAAATCTTCAAGTGATCACTGAGCATAGCATGCAATAACGTGCGCACATGGAGTGTAGGCAGAGAATGAATTTCAACTTGCTCAAGAGAATCAGTTGTTAAATAATCAATGACAATAAGGATTATTTGAATCTTTGCATTGAAAAGAGACCATTTCTGTTATAACTTTCCTATAAATATTAGTCCAGAAATATATAAAGTTTCTATGCATTTTTTTTTTTTTTTTTTTTTTTTTTGAGACAGGGTCTCCTTGTAGCCTCAGCTGTCCTGGATTCACTATGGAGACCAGGCTGGCCTTGAACTCACAGAGATCCGCCTGCCTCTGCCTTATCCAACACTGGGATTAAAGCCGTGCACTACCATGCCCACCTATGCATATTTTTCAAAGCAATGACAATGTCTTGTAAATTTAGGAAAGATAGCAGTTTTAACTTTAGGTGTCAAGTTAACAATTGTGACTGAATTTAGAATCTTAAAAGGAAACTCCAACCACAATGCCTTAAAAATAAAAAAATCAAATTTACGTAGTATTTTAAAAGAACTGTCATATATCCTATTTGATTGCCATCATGAAAGTCAAAGAGATTTAGCATCATTCCAATTTGGTAGGATTTTTCTTTCCAAGGATGGACTTGAGGGTCCCCAAAATGTTCATGGGTTGCAGAGCAGGCCTGCTCCCCAGTTTGTGGCAGTGTTATGAGTGATAAAACCTTTGGAGGTAAGGCATAGTGTAAGGAAGTTAGATTGTTGGGGCGTGACTTTGAAGGAGATTTCCCCGGCTGTGAGCAGCCTCCTCTAACATGATATAGTGTGTACTACAGATTGAAAGAAGCAGGACTGAGAACCAAAAATGTCTGAAGCCATCAGCTCAAACAAACTTTTCCTTTTAAGTTCATTTTCTTGGGTATTTGGTTGCAGTAATGGAAAGCTAACATAGGCGTATAAAGAAGTATGATGCCATTATAAAGATCTGAGACTATATTACAGCAAGTTCAGAAGCAATGCCTTGGAGGCTGGAGATGCAGTTCAGTTGGTTAGAGTTTTTGATCACTATGAGTGATGCTCTGAGTTCAGTCCCCAATACTGCATAAAATCACATATGGCAGCACACCTTGCAATCCCAACCCTGGGAGATGGAAGCCAGAAAGAATCATAAAATCAAGGTCATCAAGACCAGCCTGGGGCACATGAGATCCTGCCTCACAAAGGAAAGAATGAGAGAAAATAAGGAAGAAAGAAAGAAAAAAGAAAGGAAAAAAGAAGAAAGGGAGGGAGGGAAGGAAGAATTGGTGCCTTTGTATTTTGACTGCAATACAATTTGACTTTACATACACCTAGAATGGTTCTCATTCATTAACTCCATTATTAGATGATACCAGGTGTTTCCTAGCCATTCATTCCTTCAGTGATTAATGAATCTACTATGCCTCAGATGCTATGCTAAGTATTGAGAACCAGGAGGGACTACTTACTGAACTATAGAATGAGGACCATGACTATGACACACTTCCTACCATCAAGTGTGGATATGGGTCCTTAGACTTCTAAAAAGTATTTTCCTTAATAAAGATCTGAACCTATACTGTATCCTTTAAGTTTGATTAACGCATGTGTATGTGGTACATACATCTGTACATGACCTTACTAATATAGTCCTGGCATTCGTATCTAAATACAAAGCCTTCTCAGAGCATTTGTGTTTGCTGTTAGGCATTCTGCCTTCTTTCAATTTATGACCATGACCAAAAGCATTTACTATTTCACTCTACTCATATTCCACTGAAGTAAAATGTTGTTAGCCAGCATTGAAGCTTCCCCTTAAACCCTGATACCCCAAATGTCACATGAGATATATGAAAGTCTCCCTCCAGATGTGGACAAAGAATATAAATACAGTGATAAGTGGTCTTGGTGATTATCTTTCACTTAGTTTTCCTCCTTAACTATTATCTTAAGAATGAAACACAGTAGCAATTTCTGTAAATACAAAACAATTACCTTTGTAAAAGAAATCTTTTTAATCTTATCAAAGGGGAACCATGTTCTTGAATCAAATCTATAGCTTATAAAGGAACCCACCTAGGACTTCAGCCTCCATGAGAGTCTACTTATCCTGATATTGAGGTTTCTTGCCTGCTAATAAAAAATAAAACCAAAAAAAAAAATTATGAGCTCTAAAATAATCTACTGGATGATATTTCAGAACAGGGATTTTCAAATGACAGCTTGTGGGCCACCTACAGACTACCACCTGTTTTTATAAATAATGTTTTAATAGAATACTCTCCTGACCCACACATTAGTGGATGCTCTGGAGCTACTTTGATGGACAGTGACTGACTCAAGTAATCATGAAGGAGACCCAATGGGTCTGCAAAGCCTAAACCATTGACCATCTTACCCTTTCTAGAGAGAAGCTTGCTGATCCTTGTTCAAAATATGGTCTGTAGTGAAAATGGACAAGCAAGCATTAACATAGCTGGCAGGGTGATGCCTGCTTGTGATCCTACACAGCTAATCTAATCAGCAAGGGACAATGGACTACAGTGACAATTCGTACGGCCTTATGTAATCAACTTAGAGTGATACACACGAACAACCTGGTGAAAAATGACCCAAAATTGAGACTCTAAAACATGACAAATTTATGAGGCATGAGGAATTTCAAAGCACTTACTTAGACCAAGGCGACATATAACATGGAGAATTTTTTACACCTGTCTGAAAATTATAACTGAAAAAGTCAAAATAAAAACAAATCATGTTGCAGACATCAAAGTGCTTACGAAAGAAAAATCACTTGGCAATAGAAGTAGTTTAAAGAAAAAAAACTCTATAAAAGGGGGGAAAAGTAAATGGTGTACATAAATTAGATTATTTAAGACCAGATATAAGCATACCATGACAAATGCATGCATCCTTTTATACAAATATATGTAGTTAGGAACACACTCAGTAGATAAACACATTCTCTTTAAGTTAGTATCACTTCAGTTTCAAGTGATAAATGGATAGCAATGACCTCAATTAGTGTTCAGTTAAATTCCATAAGCCAGGGGGAAGGCTTCTGTACAAATAAAGGCAATAATGTCACACATTCTATAAATCCATCTTACAAGACACACAGGAAAGCAGCGAGCACTTGAACTGCAGCTAAGCTCTCAAGAAGTCTTTCTTGGTACATTTACCTCTCTACCTCAGTGAATTCCCTCCCCACCCTCACTGTGTACACACACACACACACACACACACACACACACACACACTGACATCCATTACTAAAGAGCCTAATCTCAGCTATCAGCAGAGTGCCTTTATGAGGCCATTAAACCATTTCTCTTGTTTACAGTGCCTGAAGAAAGATGTGAATTATATCTGTGACAAAACAAGAGATAACATTTCTAAACTGC
This sequence comes from Nannospalax galili, assembly GCF_000622305.1. NCBI lineage: Eukaryota > Metazoa > Chordata > Mammalia > Rodentia > Spalacidae > Nannospalax > Nannospalax galili. Next base: position 1,497,596 of record NW_008333659.1, read on the forward strand.
TATCAAAATGCAAACCGAAACGCATTTAAGGACAGAAACCCTGATTCGAGTTTTCATGATTTTCCATTATTCATAGCATCTGGAAATACATTCACCTATAATATCTCTCAGACCAAAATTCAGACTGCAGCAGAGCAACACGATATCTATTTCATTCTTAAATAAAATTCTTTAAGTAGTTATGAGAAAAAAGGCAGAAAATTTAAATGGGTATTGCCATGAAATACCCATGAATTCTCACAGAAATTCCCATGTCTAGTGGGACCTTTTCATAGCTTAAAAGAGGTTGGTTAGTAGTTATGACAAACACCTCTTGTTACAAATGTCAGAATATTTTAATTCAAGCAAATATTCTATATGATCAAAGTTTAGAGACCAAGGCATTGTTATTGTAAGCCTCAGAATACTTTGAATTAAAGGGTTACTAAGTGGAAGCCTCAGGTGTAAAACAGGTCACTTTGAGGCAAAGCTCTACCTGCCTTGCTCCTTGGAACATCAGCTGCCAACACAACCAACTTAGTGGAATCACACACTCTTAGCAGGGAGGAGCAAACTGTGCTGTGTATTGCAAAGATTTCTGAATAATTCTGTGAGACGCACACCTGAACAAAGGAAAAGACAATACCATTTGAAGAGGTCCTGGAGGTGACCCTGGGCCTCACACCCATCCAGTATCACATGTCCACAGACTTGGGACCTGAACGTAGAGATGAAATGAAGCCAGGAATCCTCACGGCCTGCAGAATGGATCTCCTGATGGAGTCATGGTCTCGTGAGATAGCTATTCCTCAAAAGTAGACTTACTAATGTAACTTTCTGTACATTGCTAAGCACCATTATCACATCTTAATAGAATAAAATGGATATGCATTCTAGGTTTAGGTGTGTCTTTCCTCTTCATAAAAGCAGGGATACAGCAATGTGAACTTCTCTCACTTTACTGAAAATGACTTTTCCTGTCAGCCCTAGTGTTCTTCGAGGTTGCCAACATTTTGACTGGTTTCAAATACATTCAGTTAATTATTATGTATTCATTTATTATGGAAGTTTTGAAATCAGCTTCCAATTCTTTTTATGCTTTAAAAATCCAACCTTAAGATTTCTCTGGAGAAACTGAAAGAAAACACAACAGTGTCCAGAGGTAGTGATTTTGTGATTTCGCTTTCTACCATAACAAAGTCAGTAGTTGACTGAGCCATGACTCAGCTTGCCCCTTTGGCCAGGACTTGAGTTTTCATATTTACACACTCCCTTCTGTCCCGACTCCACTTTCCAGTCTCATTCACTGGCCTTTCTGAAAGGCACCTGACTATCTTGCCCCTTATCTAACACATCATTAAGAAGTCAATGAGTATTTGTCCCATGTAGGCATGGATGGATATGCCCACATTAGCCATCTATCTATCTATCATCTATCTATCTATCTATCTATCTATCTATCTATCTATCTATCTATCATCTATCTATCAATCATCCATCTATCATCTATCATCTATCTACCTATCTATCATCTATCTATCTACCTATCTATCATCTATCATCCATCTATCATCTATCTATCATTTATCATCTATCTATCTATCATCTATCTATCTATCTATCTAATCTATCTAATCATCTCTCTACCACTTTATCAGTCATCTATCAATCATCTATCAGTCATTTATCTAGCTATCTTTCTCCCCACAGACACAAATGCACACATCACCTCTAAACATAAACATTCATATTACACTTATTACTTCCACCTTCAAAAACTTCCTTGGGCAGCAGTGTTCAGTGGCAAAGCCAGTAGGCAATTATATCAGCCTGTTTCCCAATCTTGCCACTACTGCATGATAATTGTAGAACTGGATAAACCACTGAACTACTTCGTGCCAATTTCCACATCTCTGAAATGGGTGACATTTCCCTTAGCTGATGGGGTAGCTAGTAGGATCAAATGTAATGCTATGTATAAAGTATATAGTGAATTCTTAATGATGTTAGATGCTAAAGATGTTATTTTTCAAACTCAGAGCCAATAGGCCTAATTACTAGGTAAGAACCTTCAGATCACCTAGAGGCATAAAGTTCCAGTAGTAAGGCCACGGTATCTGGACCTTGGCCTTGCCACTGACTAGCTAAAAGACCTCTAGAAACTAGGTAGGTACTATGTCTCTGACTTTTGCCTTTTGCAATACAGGGATTAGAAATTTTCCTTTTGAGGTTTCTGAGAAAATTTATTGAGGTAACACACATGAAATCTTACTGTACCTGGTCCATGGGAAAGACTCAATGTTTGTAACGACCATCATTGATCCAAACACTTCCTTACAGAGAGGCTAACCTAAGACTCAAGGAAATATGGCAATTTGTGACAAAAATGCAGCTTGTGACCATCCAACCGCTGTTTCACTTTTTCTATTTCGTTCTGGTGCCAGTTTCCCTTCTTAAGGTTCCCATTTTCCCTTTCTGGCAGAGATGAATATGCTGACAGATGGAAAAAGCAAACAATACAGTCTGATGTAAGGGAATGAGCAATCAGTCAGGAGTGCTAAAACCACCCCCTAGCTCCTAGCCCACACCTGACTAGCTATGGCCATGGGCAAAGAGCACAGCTACTTTGAACTTCCATTCCTGATTTATAAAGCACAGATATTCAACTAAACATTTCTCAGAGATTAAATGTGTAATGCCTGGGTACCACATCTGCTTAATAGAAGCAAGAGAAAAGAGGAAAATGACAAAGATCTGAATTTGGGGAATATCGAGTTCCCAGGCCATGTAGCAAAAATGAGCAGCAAGCACTACAGTCACCACAATTCACCGTAACTCACATTCATAATGATCCTTAGTCATTATAAAAGAGTAAAATCAGATATACTCTATTTAAGCCAGGGGGTACATAATGCGTATCAGAAAGATATACAGGCAATATCATTGACATATTTTTGTATATTCTTACTGAATTTTTATGTATTTCATATACATAACATCTTAATCATCTTTATAACTTTTCCATCCACACCATCCCATACCCCCCCACTGGATTTCATGTATACTGTCATTTATGTTAAGGTCTATTGAGTCAAGTTAGTGTACCCAAATGTCCCTCAGTGCAAGTTCATCTTCTGGGGTCTAGTCAGCCTATCTAGGGTCACTCCCTTAAAGAAGATTGGTTCTTCCTCACCAAGCAGTAATCAGCTGCCCATTAGTTCTTTGGCTAAGATTGGGGTCTACTGCCCAGTTTCACAGAACTATGCTTGGTTTTTGTCTGTTTGATTTTGCATGGGTCTTGTGCATGCTGTCAGCATTACTGTAAGTTCATATGAACAAGGTCCCAGGAGCCTGTAAGACTCTCTTTCCATATAATCATGTACCTCCTGACATTTTAGAGCACTCAGTGTTTCAAGTCTCTTTTAAAATTCAGTTACATGGACCACCTACTTTCTAGTTGATGTGGGAAAGTAAAATATTATTATATTAATAAAACAAAAATCAGCATTAAAAAACAGAAAGTTATATTCCCAATTTTAAAAGCATTGTTAATTGAAAAATAAAGAGACCAAATACACAACGTGTTGATTCAGTTCTCTAAATTTTAAAACCCAAACTTCATATAATGGCTCGTCAGCAGTAGTAGTGCTAAATGACCCTCATCTTCAGTCTAATTGCCAGGAAAACGTACTCAGGGAGGAAACTGGCTCTTCCATCTGGAAAAGCGTAAGCACAGGGAAAGGAAGGCTTGATGTATGAATATTCCAAATCCAACCACTTTTGCATTGTGCGCTGGCTTCCAATTAGTCCTTCCTACCCCTACTGGTCCAGTAGATGGAAAGCAGCACGACACAGGTTTTTTGGAAACAAATTCTGTACTGTGAGCCCAAACATACAGTACTCCATATCCAACTGGCAAGAACAAAACAGAGCAAGCTGTAGCTATTTGAAAAACAGAGCTAATAAACTGAAATGAAGTTTCCAAATCAAGAAACCCATACAAGTCCACACCTCTCAAAAATGGCTCTTCTTAATAAAATACCTAAGGATGGACCTGGAAACCCCGCTTTCACTGTCCCACTTCGCTTTACTATGGACAGTTGTAAAGACCTGGACACTCTCCAAAATAAAGATTACTTCTCTGCCCCCTAATTCTGTGATTTCTTTCAAATAATCGGTATTTGGGAATGACTTGGAATTATCTGTTGTTATTATTTGCTGGGTGCAGCCTAGAAGATTCCTGTACTTTTTGGTGTTTCTTAGTCCAGCACGAAAAAGGTCTGAGAATGCTTACATAGCCAGACACCAAGGGTGCTCTGTCCAGGCCGCTGGGTAAGCATGAAGACCAGCTCTTTCCACGGGAAGATGGAGAAAGTGGCCTCCCCTCTACCCCACACCCTGGCCTGTTCCAGCATGGCAGGAAAAAAAAAAAAAAAAAAAAAAAAAACCTCACTGGATGTTTCCCTCAGTAGATAATCTGTATAGATTTCTAACAAATAGTTTGGGAAAAAAGTGATACAGCTCTTCTTTGACATTCACTGCTACAAAAGAATAAAGCCAGATAATAAACAAAATAAATGCAGATGAAAACATCTAAAAATATACTACTTAAAAGTGGTGAATAATAACTGGGAACTTCCATGTTTCTTAATTAACTCACAAACACAGAAGACTCAACCTAAAATTTCATATTAATTACATAACATTTTTATTACTTAATAAAATTTCAATTAATTTAACTATGAGACACACTAATATGCAAACAAAATTAAGAAAATATTACATTACCAGAGTAATAATATTTCACAATGACAAAACTAGTTCACATGTCAAGATGGATGGGGAAATTTCAGGAAGTCCCACTTCAAGATAAGGAGCAATACTGGTGATCAGTGGATGCTGAGGGAGATAAGATTAGTTTTCTCCAAGGACTAGTCCCCTGAGAGGTTCTTTAATCCCAAATTGGCAGCCTCAAATACAGGTACACATGAGCACCACTAAATGGACTCAGTGATATTGTGTGTGTGTGTGTGTGTGTGTGTGTGTGTGTGTGTGT
>NW_008333659.1:1503019-1584281 GCF_000622305.1 Nannospalax galili
CGGGTGGCCCGAAACACAGGTGCACATGAGCACACTAAATGGACTCAGTGATTATACATATATAGAGGGAGAGCATATATATGTATATATGTGTAATAATAATAAAAAAGAGGACAAGAAAGTGAGAGGGAGTGGGAGGGATGTGGTGTGGGGGGAGAGTTGGAGGAGGCTGGGAGGGATAGAAATAATGTGAATACAATACTCATGTATGAAAACTCAAAAATAAATTTTAATAAAAGTTATTACATTGCCACAAAAAACTGCTGAATACTAATATGCCTGGCACCACTGTAGAATTATAAGTACCAAAAATCAGTTCCTATGGTTTATAAATTTTTCTGTCAGAAAACAAGTAGTTTGGGGCAGTGAGATGGCTCATTGGGTAAAGGCACTTGCTGCCAAGTTGGAGGACCTGAGTTCAATCTTCAGGACCTACAAGGTGGAAGAAGAGAAACGACTCCCACAAACATGCATGCCCACACACAAAATAAATTATGTCAAAAGATGTTTTAAGTGGGTAGTCAATATATTTATGAAGAAAAACAGTCATTTCTCAATTTTTAATGCAATAAAATTAGTAGTGATACAAATAGTTGCTTAAATGAAATTACTTGAGGCCTTCAACAAACCTAGAGCAATATAACTCCAATTTTAGAATGCAGCTCATATATATTTACGTGATCTGGACAAGACTTCAAATAAGCCTAACAGTAAGAGACTACAGCAGAGAGAGAGAGAGAGAGAGAGAGAGAGAGAGAGAGAGAACTGACATTCCAATCTGTAAACCACATTCATGAGTCAAGCAAAATTCTGTTATTGCACTTCTTCAGATGTTTTTTGCATTGACTGTTTTCATATGTACTTCCAGGAAATGATCTTTCAATTATTTAGTGACATGATGCAGCTTGCCTAATTCCACTTCTTTGCAAGTTACTAAATCTTCACTTTTGATTGGTAATTTCACATACTTTTCTTCTCAACTGCACATGGAAAGAGCCTGCAGCTTACATCTTAAACAGACCATTTTAGCACCAAAATAATAAGCAGAGTAAGTATGGAGCAAATGTCACCCTTCCTGTCTAACCCTGCGAATGGCATGGCTGACATCAATTCAGACATTTTTAGCTGCTTGGCTCCATGTATGAAAAGTAGACAATCAAAGCTGAAATTTTGTCCTGAATATCTGAGCTAGGAAAGTTTGCTTGGAAAAAAAGAAAGAAAGAAAGAAAGAAATCCAGCTGTCTGGGGCCAAAAAAAAGTACCTTTCAGTAAATACCAATAAAACTTTACAAGCTGCCAAAATAAGAAGGACAAAGGAATCTGCAATTTTCCTGACAATAAACACCTTCAACAGAAATGATTGGGCCATGTCAAAATCATTAACACCAGATCAGGCAAATAAGTGAGTGAACTTTATTTAAGCCAACTACTAATCTGCCACGGAGGTTTTATACTTTATATTCTGAAATAAATTTGAGAAATGTCATTTTAATGTCTACTCCAAGTCAGAGTTCAATCCCCTGAATCCACATGGCAAAAGAAGAGAACTAACACCCATAAACTGTCTTCTGACCTCCAATATGTGCACCATGGCATGTGCATGCATGAGTACTCATGTACAACACACACACACACGAAATGTAATAAAAAAAATAAATAAAACACCTTGTAATGTGTAATTCAGTGTTACATGAGCATGCATGAGAATCAACAGAATAGCTTTTACCCAAAGTATTTGACATCTTAAAACTTTTTCATTTAGGGTCTGGAGAGATGACTCAGCAGTTAAGAGCCCTAGCTGCTCTTGCAGAGGACCCCGGTTTAATTCCCAGCACAACATGGTGGGTAACAACCGTCCATCACTCCAGTTCCAGGGGATCTGACACCTTCTGAGCTCTATAGGCATTGTACAACACAGATGCACTTACACATATGCAGGCAATAAACTAATACATCTAAACTAAAAAAATAAGTAAATAAAATATTTAATTTTTTTTTCATTTAACTATATTAGACCTTGAAATTTTTTCATTTAACTTTATTAGATTAAGAACTGCCTAACAGAAGCCAGGCAGGAGGGTGCATGGCTACAATCTCATCAACTAGGAGGCTAAGACAGGAGGGCTAAGAGTTTGAGGAGGAGCACCCAACAAGAAAAGGAACCCATATATAAGTAGGGACCTATATATGAGTAGGAACTTATACATAAGAGTAGGGACCTATATAAAATAGGAACCTATATATAAGAGTAGGGACCTATATTAAATAGGAGCCTATATATAAGAGCAGGGACCTTATATAAGAGTAGAAACTTATGCATGAGTAGGGACCTATATAAAATAGGAACCTATATATAAGAGTAGGGACCTATATAAAATAGGAGCCTATATATAAGAGCAGGGACCTTATATAAGAGTAGAAACCTATATATAGAGCAGGTACCTATATATAAGAGCAGGGACCTATACATAAGAGTAAAAACCTATATATAAGAGCAGGTACCTATATATAAGAGCAGGGACCTATATATAAGAGTAGGGACCTATATATAAAAGTGTGGACCCACATATAAAAGTAAGAACCTATATATGAGTAGGAACCTATATATAAGAGTAGGGACCTATATATAACAGTAGGAACCTATATAAAAGAGTAGGGATCTATATACATAAGAACAGGAACCTATGTATAAGAGTAGGGACCTAATATAAGAGTAGAAACCTATAGATAAGAGTAGGGACCTATATATAAGAGTAGGGTTGAGGGGGATTTATAGTCAATCAAGCCTTTCCCCCCCCAATTTCTTAACCATAAAAATTAATACCTACTACACAAAAGTGACAAGAGAATAACAAATCTGAGTCTCTACAGACAAGTCCAGCCTATTCCAAGAAAAGGAACCCATATATGAGTAGGAACCTATATATAAGAGCATGGACCTATAAGAGTAGGGACCTATATATAAGAGCAGGAACCTATATATGAGCATGGACCTATACGAGTAGGGACCTATATATAACAGTAGGAACCCATATATAAGAGTAGGGACCTATATAGAAAAGTAGGTTTGGAAGGGTTTTATAGTCAACTAAGCCTTTTTTCCCCCCAATTTCTTGACCATAAAAATTATTGCCTACCACACAAAAGTGACAGCAGAATAACAAATCTGAGTCTCTACAGACAAGTCCAGACTATTCCAAGAAAATAGGAAGCAAACAAGCCCACGAATGATAAAGGAAATGAAAGAAAAAAAGCCTTAGATCAGCTTAACCATACCTACGAAATTAACAGTAGGAAGACACCATGTCAAGACACATAAGAACCAAATATAAATAATCAGTGAATATACAGATCACATTTCCATAGCTAAAAACGTTGACAGACTCCAAGAAAACTGATACTGGAATAAAGAATTTCAAAATTGTACCAACACTTTATTTTATTTTATTTTTGTAATTGCTTTGACACTTAATTTTATTTTATTTTTTTGTAATTGCTTTGACACATTCACTTTATTTTCTCTACAAGAAGACATCTCTTGTTTTAACATGGAATCCACTTGAGAGTTAAAATCACAAATGAACCAACCTGGTCATATTATATTTCATAAAGGGTTAAGGAGATGATTATTCTCATTCACCCTCATAGGCGTGAGAACGAACAGCTACTGAGAAGTACTTAGCTTGCTAAATTGGATTTCAATACTTTACAATACTGTACTTTATTTATAATAAGATGTGAATGCAAAGCCACTGTTATGTGTGCATATATGTATATATGTATATATATGTATATATATATATATATGACGGAGCTGCTGAAGTAGCTGAAAATGTATAACCAAGTATTATACAACTGCTCCTTATCTGCATTCATCCACAACCTAAGGAGTACTCTTCATTCTTGCTCTTTCTACAGAATCAGAAATACTTGTAAAAATGTGTAAAAAATGACCCTTAAAATATTTTTTTTACTTTATTGATGCAGCTTCACAGGTTCAAAGAATTCCTGAATTCCTGTTTCTTTTGACCTACTTCAGAATTTTTCTGTTATACTACCCACAAGCCTCACCTTGAGGCTGCACTATAGGACAAATCCACATTGTAAGAAGACCATCCATCCCTTCAAGAACTAAGCCCTATTTGAGAGAAACATCATCTCACCTGCCACCAAATTTAACTCCACAGCAAAGTGTTATGGCAACATTCCAGTGTATATTGTTTACTTTGACTTGCTAACTACAAAGCAGAATAAATTCGATTACTACCTTAGACATAAAATATAGAACATAGCTAGGTAGCAATAGGACAAGATAGCAAATAGAGTACAGTGTTACCAAAAATAGAACATAACAGCACAGAGGCAAGAGTATTTGAATGTTACAGATTTTTTTGAAAAGTCATTTTGAGCAGCACATTTTGTGGTGTCATCAAAATAGAGCTCATGATAGTAATCTTTGGACAATGTACGATTTTATATTATTCTGTAGATATAGAAACAGTAACTAGAAAATAACTTCTGCGTTTGATTTAATTTTCACAAAAATTTCACAGAAACAAATATTAGTTACTAGCAATTGCAAATTTTTGAATTTTTAGATGTGGTCATTAAGGCCGGCTATGGTGGAGCATACTTTTAATCCCAGAACTGAGGAGGCAGAGTCATGTGGATCTCTGTGGGTTCAAGAACAGCCTTAGTCTATATAGCAAGTTCCAGGTCAGCCATGGCTACATAGTGAGATTTTTGTCTTAAAATAATAAAATGAAATGAAATAAAACAAAATATGTAGTTCTTATTAGGTAAATCTATATAAATGGATCTGTCTTTTTAAATAAAGTAGCACAGCAAGATATGGTGGCAATGCCTTTAATTCCAGCACTCAGGAGGCAGAGACAGGTAGATCTCTATAAGATGGAGGTCAGCTGGTCTACATGGCAAATTCCAGACTAGCTGGGGCTGCAAGGAGACACCGTCTCTAAAAAAGAAAGAAACATAGCCAAGCACTTAAGTATTCTAATGTGCAACAGCTTTCTTTTAAACTGTCAAAATTATAGCTGTGGCTATGACAACCTATTTAAACTTAAATTTAACCTTTTGAGACTCAGATATTAGCTTACTGCAAGAATACATATAATGACTGTTACAGATCATGATTAAGGCAAAATCACTTTACTATAATTTAGTGATCAGAGTGACAGTGACAACTTTCTTGTTTACCAATATGACACAATGTAGGAGATTGTAGATAGAATGGATTTTATTTTGTATTTCTCACTTATTTCCAGAATCATAATCTCATTCTTTAGAGTGGAGTCTGCTGTCACTCCAGGTGTAAGGGGGCTATTAGGTGTGTCAAATACTGGAACCCGCTGGTAGATTCAGCAGCTTATAATAGCACTTAAACACAGAGAAGATTTCTACGGCCCTCTTTGTAATTGATAGTGCCAAGAAACTGGAAAAATATGAAGATGAAAGAGCATTCTGCTCTCCTTCCAAGTGTGCAAATAGAAAAGAATAGAAAAGATGAGCTCTGGAAAAACACAGACACCACCTGCAGAACAATCGTAGGATCACAAACATAATAGGCCTGCTTGGCATCCTGTTCCTCGCCCCTTTGAAGCAAATAGGAGCTTTGTAAAATGAGGGTGTACACAGGAAGAAAGTTCAGTCAGATAAAGCCTGATTCTCCTTTTACCTTACAGTGCAAGCATACATCTTGTCCAGTGCATATGTCTTTGAATTCTCACATCAGATGCCACAAAAATAATTATAAAATTACCAATCTATATTCATTATTTAATGTGCATTAGTTGTAAATATGGTTAATTGAGTACAAGTGGGATGGTATGCTTAAAAAAAACATTTAACAAAAAAACTCCTTGGTTTTTCCTCTCTACTTTCCCTCAATTCCATTATATCTAACTTCATGCAGAACAATTTCCAGGTTCATTGTTCATTTGTTCCTAGGATAAATCCCAAGTGTGTCAGGTAGACTTTTGCTAATCCATAGAATGTGACTTCTTTTGACCTGGGAGGCTTATTCCCAACACTGCACTGTCTGATGCCCATCTCTGTACTCAAACACTGCTCCTATTCTCTCTGCAGACAGAAAACATGGATTCCTGATTCAACAGTAATAAATGCCTTGTCTTCATCTACTCAAAAGACCTTCCCTTCATCAACAAAATGTCAACCAATTAATGAGTAACAAATATATTGCAAATTCTCGACCAAGGAAGATTAATTTCTCCTTCTTGTCATTACTTAGTGCTTTTTATTGTCTTGAAATGAAGTACTTTGCTCTAGAGAACCTTAGTTTTGGCACACACCTCTATCTGAAGGCCACTGGTTAAGAGTAAACTCTGGAGGAAGACTGGCCTGACACTTAACTTTTCTGTAACATAAATTTCTCAGATTAAAACAAAAAAAGAGCATATGGTAATAGTTCTTACTAAATTAGATTGCCCTATGCAAGAATGAAATATTGGTAACCAAATACAAAAATAACGGCTTAGTGCTCTCCAGATTCATGTCATTTCTAATCCTCCATGAGTCTAGATTTCTAGTTCCAGAGTATGGTTCATTTCTTCATGTGGCATTTCTCAAATATTCCTATTTGTACTGAGCTCTTTAAAAGATAAGAGGGAAGTACAGAATTTATAGCCTGTATCATTAACCTGTATCAGGTTTTACTGTTAATATCATATTAATTGTGCTAAAAAGTGCTCTGTATTAAACTATCCTCATTACATCCTTATTATCCTACGTCTCTTTGAAAGATGCAGGAAGGAAGTATTGGAAGATTTGGTGGCTTACCAAATCACTCAACTATAGGTGTAGAAGAGGGGAGGCTGGAGAGATGCCTCAGCAGGTCAAGGTACTTGCTGGACCTGAGGGTCTGAGTTCGGTTCCCAAAACCCACATGTTGGAAGGAGAGAACTAGCTCCCACAAGTTGTCCTCTGACCTCACCCACATACGTACACATTCGCACACACAAACACACAAAATAAAGAAGTACTTTTTAAAAGAAAAAAAAAAAAGTAGTAGAGGAGGCATTGAGCCTAACTTGCAGGACTTCTATGAACTTTTATCATATTGTGTCTTAAATAGACACGTCTCCCTTTTTCCTTCAAACTTCTCAGAATGCTTTCTGAAGGCAAATTTTTTTTCATCCTATTTTTATGCCTAAATATTTATCTTGGCATTATAACCATGCAAGTAAACCAAATATCTTTTAAAATGTAATAGCTTACAAATATGGTTTGAACATAATTTGTGTTCTAGGAAAACAGTTTTTGTCCATTGGGAGCCACAAATATAATAAAGAAAATGCTCAGGGCACTGTGTATGGACAACCTGACACGCAAACTGAAGAAACAGTAGGGCCTTCCATAGATGTGTAATGCACAGGCTGCTGCATCTGTAGTACTTGCTCCTCTTCAGGTGGTGCTGGAGCACGATGGAATGGAGACTGATCTCTGATGATATCTAACTTATCTAGCAAAGATGTGCTACTGACATGTATAGTAGAAATGACATCACATCTTTCACTGCTCTGTCAATCAAATAGTGACCACCAATTTTTTTCAGCGGTATCACTGGCATTACTGCTCTGAATCTTCATGACTGCTAACTGTGGCTTATACATTTCTCTGACCTTCAAAACAATACAAATGTTAGATACTGAACTTGTTTTACTTCTATAAAGCCACTGAGTTACTTCAAGACTATGTGTTACAATATTAACAACAAAAAATTTACTTTGTATTAACCCATTTCCTTTACTTTCCAAACTGAAAAGAAATTATAAATTCTAGAACTCAGATTTGAATGTAGACCTGCTGCACTGCAAAGTGTATGTGTTGTCTTCTAAGCTTATAGCTGCTTCAAGATCCTTACTTTAGTGAAAAGTAATTTTCCAATGTTATAAATTCCATTTGTTGGGAAGGAAAACAAGCATCTACTTGTCCTAAATTTATGCAGCATGTTGAAACTTCAATTCTAAGTGGTTTTTTTTCTTTTTTCCTGTCATGAATTTTCCTCAAATGTTGAAAAGTAAACAATGTTAAGAATGATTACAATAATATTACTGATATTCTTTGGGTCAGGCATCTGCTCCTGTTGCAGCCCAAGTACTCTTTATAGGTGATTCTCTGCAGGAGTAGCTTCTATATCAAGATCAGGATGATCTTTGTCCATACTCAATTTAAGCAGCCTATTAGTTGTTTTTAATTTTTTTAAGTTTATTTTATTTTTTAAATTTTTTAATATAATTTTCAAACTATTAATTTAATAACCACACAATCAGAAGCATTTCATTACAATAGCATTGACAAATTCAGTAACAATTTCCAGAGCTAAGATGCATCTCCTTCAAAATTGGCTGTAAATCCTTAGGTTTACAGTTGAATTAATACAGTTAAGAGAATATTGTATTCAGTATAAACCCTATAAGACATAAAATTAAATGAGGTTTTAAACTTTAAAGGTTTACACTTGAATTAATAGTTATAAATATTGTACTCAGTATAAACCCTATAAGACATAAAATTAAATGATGTTTTAACCTTAAAAAAGATATCCATTTCCTTATTAAAATACATAGTTTCATACAGAAAAATTCATTTTAATGCAAATAACAGTACGATGTTTGCACATGCGTTTCTAATCTCTATATATCTGATTATTACTAGTCACAGTGAGGTAGTATATAGACTAGTCCCAGTCTTTGACTCTCCTTACAAAGTCACTAATGTCTCCACTCTCATGGCGTCATATAATCATAGTCAGCTCTCAAAGGCCCACCTTCGAATATTATTAACATACAAATTTGGGCATTAAATTTTCAACACAAGATTTTGGGGGAAACACATTGAAACCAGGAGGGGCAATACCAGATATAAGAGGCTTCTAGAATGTTGCATTTGGTTTTTCTATTACAGTGAGACTACATCAAACTTTTGGAATGTCTGCCGCTACTTTTGCTTGCCTTGAGAATTCAAGACCCACATCTTACTTGCCTGGTGAAACCTAACAAATGTTCTTGTTCTCAAGTCCACACTCAAGGAATAATACTTTAGATCTTTGAGCAAGATCCTTTCCTCTCAGCGATCCTCTGGCAATTGTCAATCATAAACACCCTTGACAACAAGTATAGTAAAGATCAGTTGAAAATTAGAGAGTTTACTGCAGGGAAGGCGTATCACGACCCCTCAGCCAGTCTGGCTGGCATCTTTGCCTCGTTATGATGTGCTGCAGTGCTGTATTTTTCAGAGTATATTTTTCACATGAGACATCCTTCCACCTGACTTGTACAGTTAAACTGAGTGCTCAAGAGGCTGCATGGTATGTTGCTGTGCATTGATGGTGTTGACCTGATTAGAACTTGACTCTACATTTAGTGTCATGTGAGAAAAGGCATAGTAACAGAAGCAATGGCAGCTGTGGGTCCTTATTGCTCTAATATATTGTCTCATTTAATATTTTCACTTCTGAAGTTAGTGTTAAGAAAGTTTCATAGAAATGCTAGAAGCTCAGTGGTCCAAAAAAATATGAACTTTAGCATTATACAACTCAAACCTATTTAGTAATTTGGCTATTTTTGCAAGCCTTTTAATGAAAATTAAAACATTTGCTCTTCCAATTTAATTCAAAGACCAGTTGTTCTCAGATAAACCTTACCTAGCCATATATTTCTTGGTCTGCTATGTATAACTTGTCAGTAGGAAACAGGAGTAATATGGTTCCCTTTGGTTTTCAAAACTAGCTAAGCATTGTTTATCTCTCACATTGTCTCACCCCTCCATCATGGTTTTCCCACTTAAGGTGCTTCCATTTCCCCCCTTTCTCCCTTACTAATACTCTTCTCCTATGGTCCTACCTCTCTTGAGCTCCTTCTTTCCCCTTACCCCCTAGGTTCCTAGTATACTCTTCCCTCCCCCCTCTCTTATACTCACTCAATTTTTATCCATATCTCCCTTACTAAGGCCTGGAACTTCTAGAAACTGTTATACTAAGTGAAGTAACACAGACTCAGAAAAAAAAATTAATCATGAAATTTGCAGGTAAATGGATGGAACTAGAAACTATTATACTAAGTGAAGTAACATAGACTCAGAAAAAAAATCGATGCATGTTCTCCCTCATATGTGGATCCTAGAACCAAATCCTGATAAGTGAGTATGTAACCAGACATAACTACAGGAACCAGGATAATGGAAAGGAAACAGGGAGGTAAAGGAAAAGAAAGAACCTGAAAGAGAAGAACAGCCTATTACTTTTAAATGGACTTCAAAGAGGCTACATGTAAAGTCCAATACCACTTCAGTGAAATAGTATTGCAGCAAAGGTCCTGTGGAATTTTATTATTTAAATAGAGATGATCATAAAATCAGCACTCTTCTAATGTAGTTCGCATCTTGATTATTGCTATTTAACTGGTAATTTTTTTTCTTCAGGCTGAGTGAACACTATAATTATTATTGCTTTGCATTGTAAAGGTTGCATCTTAATTGAAAAATCAACACTTTTTTCCTTAAATGAATATATCAACTTCAAAAACAACAAAAACATCGAAGATGCAAGCAATTTTGCTAGACCCACAAATCAGTGTGTCCTCAATTGACCAGAATTCATACCCATAATCTTAAACAAGATGTCAACAGATCCTATAAATGGGTCTGTATTACAAATATCAGAGTATTTCTAGCTGAATGTTCCATCTATGAATTCCTGTGATCAACATGTCAGTAGGTCTGGACCACTGCTTCTGAGTTTTCTCTCGGTGTCATTATGAATATGTACCTGAGAAGACCAACAAGAAAGGCTTGCTACTCTGGCAACTATTCTACAGTATTTGTAGATAAAGCCTAGAGGATAGTAGTTGTAAATATATTTTCTGTATGAACAGAAATGAGCGTAAGCAAACAAACAAAATACATAATACAAACTTAGGTAAGTTGATCAGAAATGAATTCACTTGTGACATAATATGAATGATATGTCTGAATATTTCATGGACTGAGTTTTTATAGAGAATAAAAGGTAATAAGGTGTTTTCTATGTGCCAAATTTGCTATCTACTGATTTCAGATAAACATACACAATGTTATGCAAACATGCTTAGACATACACTCATTTAGACATACTCATCTATGTTATGGTAACACTATTATCCCTTTTCTGTAGGAGGAAACTGAGCTACATACAATGACCTTAAGTTGCTTTACCAGGTGATACATCTAATCAATAACAGAGATTTGAACTCAAATGGCCCATGTCCTGCTCTTGTACAGGACACTGTTTTCAGATCCCTGGGTGAAATCCATCATGTGTATTACATGGCTCTAGTGTTCACAGAGCCCAACTCTACATAGCAGAAAAGGGTTTTTAAAAAGCAGTTTAAGATGAAATGTGATGTCAAATGCAGTGTTCAATTAATTTCAGCAAATATTAGCGAATGTTTTGCCCTAATTATACATTGCCCAAAGATAAACAGTGTCCAAACTAAAATTTTAAAATCCTCTTTGGGGAACATCATTATTTTGTTAAGCAAACATTCAGGATTTCTGAAGCCGAAGGTGTGTATACACAGGATTTAACCGCATCTCTCCAATTCAAAGCATAAGGATGGAGATTTCCATAGGTTAATAAAAAAAAACTTAGGATGCTGATACTCCACCCTGGCTTTCTATATGTTATTGTTTTGTTTTGTTCATTTGGTTCTGAAGAAGCATCCTGGAAATGGGAAGCATTTTAAAACTTTTCCATGTTCCTTTGTTGCATTATTCAAGCATGCAAATGTATACACGCAGACATGAACGTATCAGAAACACATATGTGTATTTCATTCATTTAAAAAGTGATAACAATTCAGTTATCAGACAGGCCAGCACAATTTTCAGAAATGTGCACAAAAGAAAAGGTTACTAAGCGGGTCCTGGTGCTGTCATATGTGTACCTGTGAGACTTTGAGAGCCACAGGAGAATAGCAGGAGTGCAGTCGTTTCTGCCTACGTTCCAAGGTCATTTTGAGAAGTAAATGAGATGTGAGATGTATAAGTAAATGGTCCACGAACTCTAAGATGCTAAACAGATAGCAGAGTTCGGTATTACTACTACTACAGTGTTTAGTCCCTAACACAATGTCTGGTGACTGTTTATTGGCTTAATTTATTTCTCTTTAGGCTAAAGTCACGAAAGGAATGTAACTAAAAAAAAAAAAAAAAGCTGAATTTTATCAAGGTAAACATGCTGAATATTAACAAATGATACTTATTTATATAATTAATGAGATAAAAACATACTTTTCAAATATAATCACATCACTTGTGTATATTTTTCTATATTTTTAATTATTGTAAGCTTACATCAGTGGTCTAGAAGATACTTTAAAACTAGTCTCAACACATAAAAATGGCTCTCTTGATCATTGGAATAAACAAAAAATTTAAGAAATGTAAGAATGCAGTATTTTATATGCCACTTAGGTGTCAATGTTTATATGTGGGTCTGACTATGTGTACGTTATGTGCATGCAAAAATTCATGTCCACTTGTAAATGTGAGTGCATAGACGTACCCATACATTCTATAAGCACATTCTCTGAACCTTCAGAAATTGCCATTTAAAAGCCCAGGGCCTCATTTTTCACTTTGATCAATGGATAACATCATAAGATGGGAAGACTGAAGCTTATTGATTAACTGATAGCTTTCTAATGTACCAGCCTTTAATCTGCAATAAAACAGTGAACAAAAGTGGAGCTTTCAGAAAAGAAACAGGGTTTGATTATCTGGGAAGAAAAAAAAAAAAAAAAAGCAACAGGGAAAGCATAAAGCAGATAGAAGCATCCAGAAAAACAGCAATGTCCTCCAGTTACTTGGCTTTCCCTGAAGATCTGTGAGCTAAGACAACGGCATCACCTGACAGTCTGGTTCCAGTGCCAAGGACTGGAAAGTCAAATCAAATCAACATAATAAGACCGTTGTGTCCATGAGGATAGAGAAAACCAACCTCAAACAGCGGTAAAAGTTCACCTCACAGCGTGACCGCCATTTCAAAGGGAAAGCTAACACTGCTGAGAAGCTGACTTCAATACTATCCATACATCATCTAAGGGGGACTCAATCTAGCTGAGTCCTGTGGTCTTGATAGTATTTGATAGAACTTTTCCTGGCAAGTCTTCAGCTGGAGGGAATTCTAAGAACAGCATCTTGTGCTTTAAAACTAAATGTCAGTATTGAAAAGTTCAAGGCAAAAAGTAGAGAAAAGGGGGTGCATGCTTCTAGTCAGAATTTATCCAGAATTTTGCATGGCTTAATAGATTTCGATTTTAACTAATGCGAACAACCTAAATACTAGTAAACTAAAAGTTACATGTAGATATAGTATAATTGAAGAAGCCAAGTAAAAAGCCTGGCATAAAGATGTAATGAATTAATTTTCATTCCTTCATCCAACAATTAGATATTTGTGTTTATATAAAATAAGTATAAAAGTAACTTTTTAAAAAATGGCTGATAAATGCATATCTTATGCCAATATCACAGGCAATCTGATACAGAAAAAAAGCCACTAATAAGGGAAAGTTTACTGAGGTGCTATTTTTATTTGCTGTTTCCCAAATGCACAGCTATGGATTTGCAATCCTTCTTTAAAAACCAGAGTTACCAGTAACTTTTTTAGATTTCAGTATTTCACCATTAATTTTAAAATGTTGACACAATTAAGTTGTAATATCTTCTCAAACAAAGTCCCAGACTTCCATGAAGACTATTTGCTACACCCTGTGAGCTCTGTAAGTGCTATCAATTCGAAAGCGGTCCTTCTGAGTTCTCTTTCCTTCCTTCCCTCCCTCCCCACTCTTTCACTTTCATTGTTTTTGTTGTGTTTGTTTGACTGATTATTTTCTCTGACATAGGGTCTTGCATAAAGCCCACACTAGCCGGGGCTAGAGAGATGGCTCATCTATTTGGAGCATTGGTTGCTCTTGCAGAAGACCTGGGTTCGGTTCCCAGCACCCACATGGCAGCTAACAACCATCCGTAACTCCAGTTCTAGGAGATCCGACACCTTCTTCTGACCTCCATAGGCACTGCATGACATGGGTCCACTTATATACATTCAGGCACTGCATTCATACTTATAAAATAAAATAAAAATGAGAAATAAAATATTTTTTAAAAAACTACACCGGCCTTGAACTCATGATCCTCCTGCCTCAGCTTCCAGAGCAAGGAGGATGCAAGCTGGTGCTTACTAGCACTATTTCTAATGCCTCTGTGATGCTGCTGCTGCTTCTATTTCCATTGCCCACATTGTTCCTCCTAGTCAGAATATGCCATGCCTGAAACATTTCAGAAACCAAAACTTGCCCATGAGCAACATGCAAATACACAGAGTCATCAAAAGTATCTCTCAAATTTTAATAAACAAAAGAAAATCTTTGTGGCAGAGAAAGGTAATCTGTGCTTTCCACATGACAACTAATGTTTCCAAACACCAAACCTCCCAGCTTGTTTGTACAGTTAAGCCCAATTGAGCTCAGGGGCCTTCTTTCTTGGGACTGACACCTGCTAGAAGATTCTCTTTGTCTCTACTAAGTCTCCATTAAGCCATCAGTCTTAATGAGAAGAACTGTCAAAAGTTTCACTGCCTTGTATAGACAGTCTTTATTAACCATGTACATGTTATTTTTGGTGTGGTGTGTGTGTGTGTGTGTGTGTGTGTGTGTGTGTTGCTGAAGATCAAACACAGGGCCTCATACAGGTTGCTCCAACACTGAACAACTTTCATATTCTTAACCATACATACTTGGTTTGGGTTTTCCCAAGGTAGAAACAGTTTTTGAAATTCTGTAGGTAATCTAAGGGCTGGCTCTCCCAGAATGAAAATGGCTACAGACTAAGAACCTGTGGGCTAAAACAGCAGAGCAACCCAATTTTACTCATAACATGGCTTACTTATTTGACTAATTTTTGCCCTGAATTTTTCTTTAAATAAAATTACAACAATACCAAATTACTTCAGAGTCTTTGTGCTAAATAGAAATTTCTGAGAAATGTATTATGAGATAAGAGAATCAAATAATATGTATTAGAGAGCTCTAATCTGATAACTAGTGTTTAATTCTAATGTTACATAAGTGCAAACAGCATCCCATTATCCCTCAAAGAAAAATGAAGCAGTGGAAAATAAAAGCAGATATTTGCATGTGGTTTAAAACAACTAAAGCCACCTGTGCATGAATGTTAAAAAAGAAAAAAAAAAAAATCCAACTACCCAAGAAGCCATTTATTCAATTCAATTCAATTCAATTCAATTCAATTCAATTCAATTCAATTCAGTTCAGTTCAGTTCAATTCAATTCAATCTTCAGTGAATCCTTATGTCATGTAGCGCAAAGACAAGTAAGATATGATCCATCACTAGAAGCCAATTGAAACAGGAGTAAATATGGGATATATATATATAAAGCATACTTTAGCACATAGAAGTCACTATTTCTAAGACCATTAAAAACAAGTGACATTGGACTGGATCTTAAAGAACAACTATGATCTCAAAGCATAAACACAGAAAGTTCTATACATAGTAATAATTAACCTCATATAAATAGATCTGGAAGTGCAGCACATGGGAGAGCATGTGACTTCCACATGGCAGGCAGAAGATTCAGGTTAGATCCTCAGCACTGAAGAAGCAAACAACAAACAGCAACAGGATAGTTGTTGATAGATATTGGACAAAAGACACTCACAAGGAGTTATCCACTAGGAGACCCTGTGACTATACCGTTGCACAGAGTGTACTTTGTGGAAATACATGAAAAATTAAAAGAGAGGAGACATAAGTACATTTTTCTGCAGAATGTACTAGATCAAAATGTGAATACGTAATAGTTTCCCATAAACACTACCTCCTCCCTTCCTCCCATGACTTCACCTAACTGGGAATGGAGTGAATGCAAGGTAATCTATCAGATGCAGAAAGAACAGAAGTTCCTTAATTGTGTGGTTAGTTCACCACCATGTCATCAGTGTTCGGCCTACAATGGGCCAGGCACATAATAAGGCCTCAAAGCATATCTGCAGAATTAGTAAACTTGCAGTCTTATAAACCTACTGAGTATCTGTATAGATTACAACTATGCAACTTGTACTCAGTAATGAGTAAAAGTAAAATTTCATGAGATGGGAAGCATATAGCTCAGTTGGCAGACTACTCGCCTAGCATGCATCAGAGCAATTCCCAGCATCATCATGTAAAGCTCAGCATACTGATGCACATCTTTAATTCTAGAACTAGCACATAAGAGGTGGAGGCAGCAGGATCAGAAATTCAAGGTTATTTCCAACATAGCAAGTGTAAAGAAAGCCTGGGATACATGAGAACCTGTCTCAAAAAAGAAAAAAAAAAAAAAAAAAGGTTTAAATGTTTAATTGGGAATATAAGAATTGTTTCATTGAAAATCACAGATGAAACACTGTACACATGGGTGTCATTTGTAAGAAAACAAGCATCCCAACATGACTAACAGAAATATGAGGACAGACTCTGGGCTATAGTTTAGTGGAAGACTTAGCATGTACAAAGCCCTATGCTCAATCATCAGCAGAAAAAAAAAAAAAAAAACTAAATACAACATTCTTCTGCAATGTAAGAGAGAAAAAAACTTTTCTACAGGATCCAAAATCATTCTCAACAGGACTGTAAAAGTAATCATTAGAGGCAACTCTGAAATACATGTCTAAAAAGTCTAATGCAGCATCTACAGGATAAAGGCTTTGGTGCTAATCCTGGCTTTAAATAATAGTTCAAAGTTTGCATACAAAGCCATTGCACCAAAGTGTGTTTTCCTGTTTGAAAGTTCACCAGGATTTTTCATCCAGCCATTCATGATATTTTGTCAATAACTGAGTTCTAGAGTCACCATCACCCTTAGCTATTGTCAAATGAAGGCAGTGCTTGTAGGGATACGATTCATTAGATTTTAAAAAGCAACATCAACACCATCCCACATTCTTATTTAGTGAGACAGCACAAACTCTCATTAAAAAAATTTTTTTTAAAAATTCAATAACAGACATGTACCAATCTTAAATAGGTGTGTTTTGAATGCAAATAAAAGTCCCTAACAAACACCAAAAATATAATATTACCTGTTCGTGTCGTAGTTTAGCACAGATTTCTTCCAATTTATGGATTTTATGAAATATTTACCCAGAATTATGACTATTTCGGCTTTTTTCCAAACACTAATAAATGTCGTACAACAGACAAAATTGTGAGTAGCATCATATAGAAGTGTGTGTGTGTGTGTGTGTGTGTGTGTGTGTGTGTGTGTGTGTGTGTGTGTGTGTGCGTGTGTGTACCTAATAAGGCATTGGAACAAATAATTTAATATTTCATTCTGCAAATAATTTTCTCCCCTCATCCTCTACCTAGATGTTTTCTCCCTAACAAGCATCACTTGGTTCACTTTCCTATTAAGTCCAGTTACTCTGTCACAACATATTCATTTAATACTGAATGAACTTCAACCAAAGATGGCACAGATCACTTTTCTTAAAATAATTTGTTACTAATTATAGGAAGGATAAGTGGAAAATATTTGTTGCTATATTTCCTCTGAACACATTTTAGAAGTCAATTTCCAGGACATGTTGTGACACCAAGGCCAAAAAATAAAAAAATAAAAAATTTAAAAAAAAAAGGACAGAAAAAGCTTAAAATTTGGGTTGAAATAAATACTTTCAGCTTTTAGCTATAATGGAAAAACAACTTCAGTTTTGTTGGCTTTACAGTCTTGCTTTCTTTTTTTCATTTTCATCTTGCCGTTAAGTTTGACCTAACTATCTCCATAAGAACAAACATAAAATCATATAAAGCTATGCTAAAAAAAATCATTAAAATTAAAAGTATGGACTGGAGAGATGACTCAGGGATTAAGAGCAAGGCTGCTCTTGCAGAGGACCCGGGTTTGGTTCCCAGCACCCACATGGCGGCCATCAACTGTCCATAACTCCAGTTCCAGGGTATCTGATGCCTTCCTCTGACTTCCGTGGACATTGAACTACATGGGTGCACTTACATATATACAGGCAATCACTCATACAAATAAAAATAATAAATAAAACATTTAAAAAAATAAAATTAAGAGTAAATCAATTTTATATCTCTAGCTATTTAGTCCTTTATTGCAATTCTACTTACATATTATCTACCCATCAGTCATGTTTTTTTCTAAAGTTGACTTTGAAATTCAACCATGCAGGTCTCCACGCTTAGATGCTACCATTTCTCTTTTCCTCAAGAGTAGAAAAGGTATCATGGGATCAAAATATGGCCTGTGCCTGAAAAGTTATTCAGCTTGTATCCCACAGGAAAGCAAACAAAGTAACATCAAGGTGAATGGCTTAGTTCTGTTTCTTCTGCTGGACCTAATGGATTCCTCAATTACCTAAAACAAAAATTCTTGCAAGGTGGAGCTTGTCATTGTATTTCTCCCATCCAAGTATTAACCAGGCCCCACTTAGCTTAACTTCTGAGAGGTAAGATTGGGCTCACTCAGGGTACCGTGTCCATAAACTTGTCATTAGATAGCTACTGTGATTTGAAAATGCATTTCTTGTGAAATAACCAATCACCAAGCTAAGTATTTTGCCTTGTTCAAAGTGTGTGGGGCTGTCAGTGGAGACCAACATGGACACATCTGCACCAATAGCAGACTAGACTTCTATGGACAGAAATCCCTGCCAGAAAAACTCAGAACCGGGTGGGGCCAGCAATACCTTGTTTCTCTCTAACCAGAACTGAGAACTTTCACAGCTTACTACTTTAGGTTTTTATCCTGGGGCTGATTCCAGAATGATGGAGAAGAACAGTCAGCAATGACTCTGAAGGGGAAATTAAGAGAAAAATCAGTAGAAAGTAGGCTTTAGAATTGGATGTCATACATTTAGTCTAGCAAAGAATATTTTTAGAATGAAACTATTTTAAAATATTTTATATAGGCTTTGTTATGATCCCTAGTACACTTACATAAGAGGACAATACATTATTTACACTAAATAGATGCACAGCCCCAAATCTCTTCAGTGAAACTGTTCTTTGAATCCCCCCCCCACACACACACCCAAACTGTCAGAAACTGGTTGTTCTGGTATGTAATAATTTGTAAGCACACCAACAGAAGAGCAGGGCTCATCCGCTTAATTGGGAAAGACTGATATTCCCGACTTCAGGATAGGCAAAATGTCTAACCTTATGGTCCATGGTAGGCCTACATCAGAATCACCTAACAGCACCTTAGAGACTCTAAAAGCTAATTCTACACTTTCCTATCTCTCCCAAGGTAGGAAACATGGTGTTACATTTGAACAAGCTTCCCAAATGACTTCTGGGCTACATACTACATGGCTGGTTACTATTGGTAAAATAATTAAAACTCCTACGCAATGATTATCTCTCTATCTATCTTAACAGGCAAAAGACAAAATCTAGAATTAGGCATGGCAGTTAAAGCCTGTGCTCCCAACCTTTGGGAGGTGGAAGCAGGGAGATTAGGAGTTCAAGGTGACAAGTTCAAGACCAGCATAGGCAACATAAAGACCTGTCTCAAACCCCAACTAAAAAAAAAAAAAAAAAAAAAAAAAAAAAAAAAAAAAAAAAAAAAAAAAGGGGAAACAAGAGGAAGCTTGAAGAGAGCAGAGCAAGCACTTACCTCCCTCTGTTTCTTGTTTGGCCCAGAGCTGATCAAGCAGCTTCCTGCTCCTCCCACCACACCTTCCCCGCCAGGATAGACTATGTCTTCTCAAACCGTGAACAAAATAAATCATCTTGTCCATTGCACGACACTGGTGCACTTAACTATATGCAGGCAATACACGCATACACATAAAATAAAAATAATAAAATATTAAACAACAAAAAAAATCGGTAGAGTGGTAAGGATTGGTCTTGTGAATGCTGCATAACCCTGACTGTATATACTCCTGGGAATGTCCTGGGAGAATGTGAAATGTGAAGGTGAATATCATCCATCTGTGAATCAGTACAGACAAAAGACTGACATGAACTAATGCAAGCAAGTGGAAACAAAGTGGTTGTGAGAAGAGTACATAATTTTAAATGAATGAAATGAAGGGTAGATTTTAAAAGACTCGCATAATGACAAAATTTAAAATGCTGGAGAGATGGCTCAGCGGTTAAGAGCACTGACTGCTCCTGCAGAGCACCGGGTTCAATTCCCAGCACCCACATGGCAGCTACGAACTGTCCTTAACTCCAGCTCCAGGGGAATCCGAAGCCCTCTCTGACCTCCGCAGCATTGCACGACACGGATGCATTCATATACATTCAGGCAATACAGTCATACACATAAAATAAAAATAATAAATAAAATATAAATATATATATGATTTAATATTTTATTACATAATTTTAAATGCATATTTATGAAAAATTCATACACAAATCAAATTTGTATGTAATTCAGAAAGATATGACCCTCTATGTATTTTAAATTTTTGTTATATTTCTTTTGTGTGTATGTGTACATGAGTGTGTGTGTGTATGTGTGTGTGTGTGTGTGTGTGTGTGTGTGTGTCCCACATGATTATGCACTTCCCATGGTACACATGTGGTTCCTGGGTGCTGAAATCAGGCCAAGCTTGACAGCAAGTGCCTTTATCTGCTGAGCCATCTTGTCAACCACATCTTTGTTTTAAAATCTCTTTTCTGAGGAGATACATTAAAGTAACAGTGTGTTTCACCAAAGTGTCTAAGTTATGAAAAAGGTATTAGTACAAAACACTGTTTACAAACCATTGGTTTCCTGGCATGAATTAGTAGAAAGTTATTTGTTTTTATTTGTTTGTTTTTAAAGGAGTAAAGTATAGCACTGGCTAGCCTCAAACCCATGATCCTCCTGCCTACACTTTGTTAGGATACCCTACTGATGGCTACCACCACAAATGGTGCTTTATTTGTTTTTAATGTCTCTGTTTGCTTCAAAATGTATTGTCTTTCAAAAGCAAAAATGCTTCAAAATGTATCATCTTTCAAAAGCTATCCAGCAATAGTTAACATTGAGTTCCAGATTCCTAATTCAGATATTTCATCAATAAATATAAGGAGTACTCAGGAAATTTTTAGAAAGTTCTCAAGTGTTATAATTTTACTTGTTTCCACAATTTTTGAATACCTTATTCTCTAATCATGTATATGTATCTAGACACGTCAGTCTGATAAAGGTATGATACTATGATTAAGTGTTGGATAAAATTTTGTTTGTTTTGATAATCTTGTTTTACCAAAGGACTGAAGATTTGAAAACAAAGAAGAAACCTCTTATTTCAGGGGGATATGTAAAGAAATACAGTTCTGTTCACTTGAAAAAGTAGTCCTGTACAGTTTATAAATGTAGAAATCATAGACAGGCCACATGGAGGTGGAGGCGTTTCTTTCTTTTCCTAGAAATAGGATCTTGCTTGTTCTAGTCTCTCATTGCTGTGATAAAACACCCTGATCAATATCAACTTGGGGAGGAAAGGGTTTATTTGTCTTACATCTCCCGGTCACAGTTCATCAGGGAGCTCAAGGTAAGAACTCAGGGCAGGAACCTGGAGGCAGGAGCTGGAGCACAGGCCATGGAGGAAAGATGCATAATTACTGGCTTGCTCCCCTGACCTGCGCTCAACCTACTTTCTAATACCAAACGGAACAACCTGCCCAGGGGTGGCACCACCCACCGTGGGCTGGACCCTCCCACATGACTCAACAATCAAGAAAACTCCCACAGATATGACCACAAACCAGTCCAATGGAGGCAATTCCCCAGTTGAGGCTCCCTCTACCCAGGTTTGTCAAGTTGACATCTAAAGCTAACCAGCAAACTTCCAGCTCACTAAATGTCCCCAGACAGACAAGAGTCAAGCATCTGTAAGGGCACTATAACCCTATGACCGCTCCATTCCACATCTAAGGACCCTGGCCATGCAGAAATCCTTCCTTGTCTCTAAACTCATGTTCTCTCCTCTTGTCAGACTCTTCTCTTAGTCCCTCTTTGGTGCCAGATAAACAGCATCAGCTACACAAGTGTTTTATGTCGTTGAATCTTTGGAATGCATTATGCCGCACCTTTAGTTTTACTAGACTATTTAGATTTTTGTTTAGCCTTTGTTGATAGGTTTCTTTTCTAAAGATGTTTCATTTACAAGTTCCAAGGCCTTGTTATCCTGTCAATGTTCATTAATTAAATTAAAATTAAAAGGATAGGATAACCATTTTACTTATCACGCATCTGTGACATGCCGGGCATGCAGAACATTACATGCCTCTAATCCTTAAGAAGCTCACAATCTTATCAAACACTGACATGTATCTAAAATACTCAAGCACAATACATACAAGACACAAGTGCTGTAGATTCTAACTAACTGTAATGTATGCTGGCAAAAACGGCCAAGAAAGATGTGAATAAGGTGAAGTCTAAGCCAAGGATAAGACAAGCAAAAGCTCACAGAAGTAAAATCTTTTAAAACAAAATGAGGTTTGAAAACAGTGAGTGAAGCCGGGCATGGTGGCTCATGCCTTTAATCCCAGCACTAGGGAGACAGAAGCAGGTGGATCACTGTGAGTTTTTGAGTTCAGGCCAATCTGGTCTATATAGTGAGTTCCAGGCCAGCGTACTAAAGGAGCAAGAGTTAAAAGCTTGAGTTGAAAGACAATCAAAGCCTGAGTTACAGAACAATTTTCTGTAGAACCCAAGCAGGAAGACTTTGTCCTGCTGGATATATAAGGAGAAAATTAACAAGGCCAGATAACTATGTCAGGATGTTGCAAAAGGCAGTCTGGAAGGAGAGGAAAGCACGGGCAAGAAAAGCAACCACAAAGCTGATTCTGATGCTCAACTGATGCAACATGAAGGTGTGAGCTGACGCAGTGGGACAGGGATGGAACAAAATTAATGAAAAACTGAGGTGTTTGGGAAAGGTAGACTCCACAGCCTAAACGGAGGTTTGTGTGAACTGAAGGAACAGAAGAAGCATAAGCAGATTTTCAGCATGGATTGGAATGTTAGTAACTTAGAAAGAAAACAACAGACTCAAAGAAAAGCATTTGGTGACAGCCAGGTGAGGCAGCAGAGGTCTGCAATCCTAGCATTTGGGAGGCAGAGGAAAAATCAGAAATTCAAAGTCATCCATGACTGCATAATGAGCTTAAGGTCAGCCTGGAATCTACAAGACTCTGTCTCAAAAAATAAAAATATAAATAGATAGATGATGATGATGATGATAGATAGATAGATAGATAGATAGATAGATAGATAGATAGATAGATGATAGATAGATAAAAGAACTGTAAATCTGGAAAAATAAGGTTTTCGACATTGGTCTTGCTGAGGGTGAGCTTCCTGTTGAAGGCTGGGGCTGGTGTTTACATGGTGTTTAACACCAATACATGGCAGAGAGTACAATGTCCAGAAGTGGGGGGCAGATGAGGAGGTTGAGCAGCAGGGCAAGACCTAGGCTGGAAGTGACAGTCATTGTGTGTGACAGAGCTGCTCTGAACTATGTTGACGAGAACAGTAAACAGCAGCCACTTGAGTCTCAATTTAAAGTAATCAAATTTAAGTGAAATTAAAACTTCATTTCTTTGGTCCCACCACTCAAATTTCATCTGCTTGATGGGAGGATAGTGAGTAGGGAAGCAGATGATAGGAGGAGGAAAAAGAGGAAGGTAAATGAGTCACATTGCTTTGACCAAGAGTTTGAAGGAATGGAACACTCAAACTGATAGAGAGGTCAAACAAGAAAAGGAGAAAAATGTTGCCTGCAGGTAGTTCGTTTCACCCTGACATCTAGCATCGTATTGGAATTGTTACTAGTTTCTTCACATGTGAAATGACTCAATGAGATGCCGTTCATTCACTTGGATGACAGGTTTAGTCCTTAGGAAAAAGAATTCAAGTTTCCCCAGGGAAGGAAATGTTGGAAATATGACCATTCCCTTCCCACACTGTAATCAATAAGTACAGGCCTTGTCTAGCTGTCGTCCTCAGTCTTTGTCCTTCTGGATGTTTTTAAGGGCCTCCAGTTTGTAAGGTCTAAATCACCAAGGAATATGTTTCTTGGGGACTAATGTCAAATACTTGTACTCAGACACTGAACAGCACACCGAATTCTCTTCTCTGATCAAAAATAACACTGACATAGTGATGATTGTTAGTAGGGGTTTGGCGAGGAATGGGGAGTTATTATTTTATGAACACAGGGTTTCTGGACTGATGGAAAATTCTGGACTGTTTTGATCATAATACAACGAGAATGTATTTCATACTATTGAACTCTATGCTTAAGAGAATAAAAAGCATCAAATTTGTATTGTGCATATTTTATTTTTACCACGATATCTTTTAATTAGCTGTATTGTGAGAGAAAATCTAAAAGAAACCTTTCACTACCCTCTACTCCTAGAAGTTTAAGATGACAGACACTGAAAACATTTCCAGCAAACACATTACTTGAAGTAATTAAGTATTTGTGAGATTAAGGTCTACAATGTACGTTTGATAAGGTGTAAGGGATTAAGCATCTCTTAGAACTGTTGACACAGTTTCATCTGATTCTATCAACAGTCTGGAAAAAAAAAGGCAGGTTAAAGCTTTAAATGGCCTCGAAAGTGCAAAAATATATGAGGCCAGTTTCATAACATGGCATGAACAGTTGATCCCACTTATGGGTAGTTTCACTTTCTACAGTTTTAGTTATCTGCTGTCAACCACAATCTAGAAATATTTAAAGGAAAACTCTAGAAATAATTCATAATTTTTAAATAACCTTTATGATATAACATTGTTATAATTGTTCTATTTTATTATCATCACTGTCAATCTTTTCCTGTGCCTAACTAATAAATTAAACTTTATCATGGATATGTATGTACAGTAAGAGAACAGAACCTTCAGGGTCCATGATTCAAAACCATCACAGAATCATGCATCCACAGGCTATGTCGGAACATGTCCCCCAGGGATAAGGAGTGATTATGCCTTTCCTTAGGATTTTCTTCATGGTTCAGTACCTTCAGTCAGTCGCTAGAATGGTGAAGTATAAATATCAGCAGTAAACCCTAGGGCAACTATGTTTGTGCAGGCAAAATGCTCACTCTGCAATTAAGGGAGGGCAAGCATCCATTAATCATTCTTCCCGCATTCTCTGACAGTCAGGCCCTAGAGCCAGCCTCAGCTAAAGGAATACAGAGGGGACGCAGAAAGAAGCCAACGGCAACTTCCACTTGTGATACTGCAGTTGGGAAGCTGAAAACTTCAGGCTAAACCTTAAATCAGAACAGGTGATGGTTCTCAAATGTAAAAACAATACAAGCAAGGACGGTTTGGTCCAGTGTCTTTTACAAGTTACTTGATAACTAATCCCACATGAGGTTTAACTCTGCCTCCCATCAGCATCCAGGCTTTTCCTTGTGAATGCATTGGCAAAATGGAAGTAAACACTACTTGCACACTCAGGGCTCACACCTTGTTTCCTCCCCAAGGAAATGCACTAAATATGGAGAGCAGAGCCAAGCATTTCAACAGTTCAGCTTTCCTTGCCCACCACTGGAAGTTTTGTTCAGATCCTGCAGGGAATTCTCCTGATGTCACAACCTGACGAATAAAAGCACCTCATGGCTATAAGCCAAAAACAACACTGGCAAGGAAGGACACTAGAAGTAGAAAGCAACCAAAGAGGGGGTAAAAATGAAAGAAACAAGACACACAGAGGAAAGCACAAGAGGTAAGTTATGCTGTACTTACAACTTTCGGCCTGATAGTCTGGCACAAACTGCTCATCATTGTCCGGTACCTGAGCTGAAGAAGAAGAAAACAATTAATAAAAAATGAGAGGAAATGCCAAAGAATTCGGAATGTCAAGTTAGATGTGTCAAGCAAGGTCTTTTTAGGTGGAGCTCAGACCTACAATTATTGGCCAATAAGCTCCTATTTAAAATGGTCCTAACAGAAGTGCTTGGGAAAGAAACTAAAAGGATCATTGATGTCACTGGAAAAATGTGTCAGAAATGTCATGGTGGTAGGTGTACCCCCTCCGAATTCATCTGCCAGGAGGAAATAAAAGAGATGCAAAATAAAAGAAGGTACAGACTTTCTGTTTCCTGCAGGGGTTCATTTTACAAAAGATGAGCTAAAGGCACTTCGGCTCACTCACAGTCAGTGACAGTATTTACGAAGCCCATCTCGATGAACAAGTGATGCAGAGCGATCACACACATCCCCCCACCTTTTTAGAAATGGCGCCTTTTGGTGCATTCTGTCTCTTGTAAACTAGACTACCATAATTAAAAACATTTTCCCTAAAGTTGATCAAAGTATGCTAAAAGTGTTAAAAATAAAAGAACTGTCATTGATTTGGGCAACATGTAACAAAGTAATATATTGCAACAATCATCTTCATAATAATAAAAATAAACAAGAAGACAAATGCCATCTTTATACACAAAATATTTTTCTGGCTACTATTCAGCACTGAAAAAAAGAATATCACCATTTCATCCTCTTAATGTCAAATGACTTCCCTATTTTTAGTAAAGGAAAAATATTGAATTGCAAGGACTTAATGCATTAGGCAATAATCAAACACAAGTTCATTGTTTTCCCAAGAATGTTTTTAGTATATTTGACGTAGACACAGAAATAATCTATTCCAAACAGATAAAATGTTGCTGAGTTTTCAAACGTTCATAAATATTCATACTTTTGCATAAGCAAACTTCATAAGACAGAATTTAGGTTACTTTTAACTTGGTAAACATACAATGAACTATTATCCTAATTAACTTTTGCTATGATCTCATTAGCTAGTATTACTTTACTAATATTGTAACTACTGTAGCTTTTTATCCAATAAAGTCATATTAAAATAGATGTCAATCAATTCTGTTAATGAACTTATTCTGTGTGGGGAATGGTGATTAAAATAAATAGTCTTCTCTGGGAATGGTGGCTCAAGCCTGTAATAACAGCATCTGGAAGGCTGAAGCATAAGGCTCATCAATACTTGAGGCCAGCATGAAGCACATAGTGAGCTGTAATCCAGCCTAGGCTAGAGAGTGAGAGCCTGTCTCAAACTACAAACAACAACTACAGTAATAAACAGCCTGTTGAAATGTTTCAGGCTAATAATTGAATGAGTAAAGAAAAAAATCCATACCAAAAGGAATTTTTTAGGAAGTAAGTTTATATAAAAAAAGGAATACAGCATCAATAGAAGTTTTTGTTTTTCTTAGTTTATCTTTGTTATTCTTTGTAAACAGCAATATCTGAGAGAATAAAACTTGTGTTACAATAGTTAAGAACATAACTATCCCAGGATAGTCTTGCCAGCTATCAAAATATTTGCAGTTGGACATTCAGTTGTTCTCTAACAACTTTCTCTGCATGCCAATACTTAACTTTATTAAAGACCCACCACTCCCTATCGTCGAATTAAAATTTAAAAATCAATGATCTTCAGTCATGACAGGTACCTCCTGACAGGCCTGTGTCGGAGGAACTTTCTTCTTCATACTCCACTAATAAATATCTTATGTTACATGAAACACCTTTCCAGTTAGACAAACAGATTTTTTTACAGATTTCTGACTTGCTAGCTGTGTAACTCTGAGTAAGTTACTTAACTCTTTAGACTCCATTTAAACCCCAGTTTAATAATATAAGGGTTTTGTTTTACACACGATGTCAGCTGTTCAGATGGTCCCTTCTTTCTCACTACTCTACCAGAAACCCTTTTCTTTAAAGTCACACAAACCAAAAAAATATATCACAATCATTACAATGGGAAGTTTAGTGTTTTTATATTTTTACTACTAACAAATTCTACTGGAGGCAGAAAAAAATATATACATTAGCATTCTCTTAGCTATTGATACTGCATTTTTGACATTGTAGTAGGCTTGACTGTCTTTTCAGATTGATAAATTACACATGAGGAAATGTGCTTTAAAATGTCTTTACATCAAAAATAATTACCAGTGTCTTTAATGCATATTTAATAATAGCAAGCAAATAATTAAATTCTGAATTTTTTATTATAGCCATGTTTTAGTTTTCCCCCTAAATTAAGATCTAAGCAGATATAACTATTGTGGTTCAAAAGGTGCTTTGAAAGAGTCAAAGTTTATTCCAAAGTGGCAGTCTGTAATTCTAGCACTAGGGAAGTAGAGGCAGGAGGATCAATAGTTCAAGGCTAGCCTTGAACAAATTTGCTCCTGTCTCCAAAACAAAACAAAGCAAAGCAAAAAAAAAAAAAAAAAACTCACCCCACCATTTACAAGAATCTAATAAAAATGTAATGCTCATTTACAGGAATGGTTAAAAATAGGTAGTGAGTTTCTGTGACTGAATATGCTGGTATGAAGATCCTAAGGGCTAGATTTTTATTTCCTTAGTATCATAAGACAGTTGCAGTTCCCAGCAGTAAGAATGCCCCTGGTGAGTGTGCAGTATACTGACTGGGTGTTGGCATATGTGTGGGGAAGAGGGGAACACTGTAGGGGCAAATGAATCTAGAAGTTACACCTCACAGATATAGAGAAAATAGCTGCACCCTAACAATTTGTAGAAAGAATAAGGATAAAGACTGCTATTTCTGTTCTAACTTTTTACCATACTGAATAAATACTTCACACTTACGCTTGAACATATTACAGAATTTTAACAAAAAACATATGACTCACATTTTCACAGAAGCTAATCTTAAGACACTGAATAGACCAAATGAAGCAGCAAGTTACTTAAATAGACAAAGACTTAAGTCTACCTCTAATTTCAAACTGGAGTAAAAGGAAAGCATTTAACTGAAAACATAAGTTGGATCTGGGCAAGGAAAATATGACACAGTATTGCCACACTTGTATCATGCATTTCCTCTTTTCAAAAAATTCTTCTTATTCATGAGAATTCTATGGAGGAGCAAACTACAGTTGCCTGAAAATTTGTAGTAAGCCATACCAACTCCAAAGTTGAAAATTAACAACTCAGGCCAATCTAAAAAAAAATTTTTTTTTTCATTATATTACTACTTATTCTATACTGTGTTTGGAATGAGCATGTTTGGGGAATGGAAATGTTTCTCTACACTATGTACTTAAAGAGGAAGAAGAGGAAGAATGGAGAAGAAAAAATATATACCAAAAGACCAATAAAAGACTTTCAGGAAGATTAAGAATGCAGATTTTATTGGTAATGGCTGGAGCAAATCTATCAGTTCAGTGCACATTAATAGATGAGTTGCCATCAAGTCTCAGGATCTGAGTTCTAAAAGGGTGTCTGCACTTTTAGCTATCTGCTTTACCTTGTTTGTTGTCTATTTACTACATAGCAATACTATGGGAAAAAATTCATAAAAATATTAATCAAGACCTAAACGTCACAGAATCATCAACTCTCATTTATTAACTTCAACATCTTTTCTTAACTAACACTGCCGTTCAGAGGGGCAAGTTCAATAGAGCTTGCTTTTACGTTATACCTATTTTTAACATTTAAATAAAACAGTATTCATTACTCAAAAATGGTATTTATTCTATATTTTAAAAAAATAAATAAAAGCAGTTATTCTTACAAACCAGCTGCCAGTTGGATTTTCTCAAAGTCAAGAAAGAAAAAGAGGAAAAACCACAAATGAAACAAATGTCAAGTATAAAAGGGGTTAATATTTAATTAAAACCAGTTCCATCCACTGTAACAATGACCTGGAGCCAAACAAGGCGGAAGATGTATGAGTCATTCTTTCTGCCGGTGAATGAGACAGCTGATCTCCTCAGCAATTCCTCAAGACAAGCAAGGAGAACTGGAGTTCTGCCTCCATTCACAAAAACACAGTCCAGCAGGAACCATGTGGCCCAACCGCAATCCTTTCATGTCATACCCTTCCAGAGAGTTAATGCAAGTGAGCTGGAGCTTGCAGGATAAAAACACCAATTTCATTGCTCAGTCTCAAATAGAGCTCAGATCTAATTAAGAAACAAACTAAAATAAATGGCATATAGATAGATAGGGAAGAGAGAGAGAGAGAGAGAGAGAGAGAGACAGAGAGAGACAGAGAGAGACATATTCAATCCATCATATTTTACAGGGTAATTTGCTCCAGAAGCCTGAATTTACAAAACTAAAGAAAGTAGAAAATAAGACAAAATGGAAAGAAGGAAAGAAAGGAAGCAAAGGAGGAAAAGAGAGAGGAAAAGAGAGGAGGAGGGAAAGAGAGGGGAAAAGAGCGAAGGAGAAAGGGACAAAGGCAGGGAAGGAAGGAGGAAGGCTGGGAGGGAAGGAAGGAAGGAAGGAAGGAAGGAAGGAAGGAAGGAAGGAAGGAAGGAAGGAAGGAAGGCCATTAAAAGACTAGGTTCACCTAAATGGTTGAGCACTTTCATAGAACGTGAGAACCCTAAGTTTGATTCCCCAACACCAAAACACTAATAATAATAAAAAATTTAAAACATCCTTTTCTCCTTCTCTATCATTCAGGTTTTAAAATATAATGGATTATTGCTGAGATTTGTAGCTTTGAATCAAAAAGCTCAAAACAAATTTCTCTAATGAAATTTAAGTTTTATTTTAAATAAAAGTAAAACAAGAAAATCAACACTTGCACAATGGTTTTCCTTTTAATCCTAAAATGAGGCTTCAGGGCATGGAACAAATAACCAGGAGTACACTAAGCCTAGTTTTATACTACATCCGGTTTTAACATGAAAATGACTGTACCCATGTAAAAGCATTAATTAGTGCAGAAATATAAACATATTGTAGCAGAAGCGGGGAACTTCCCTAGACAGAACCGCCTTTGACACTTGACACACTCCTTACATATGCTCTAAAAGCAAGAAAACAGGAAGATCTCAAATTGGCTTCAATTCCTTACTATACTGACCTGCAGTTATTTGAAAACTTAAAAGGGAAGCTCAGAGCCAACTACCTGCTGTTTGTAGGCAGATTTTTTTTTCTCTAATACTACAGTGGCCTGATGCTATCATTACTATTATTATTATTAATTACAAGATTGTACACAAGTCAAAGGAATAAAGGTACTCTATGAAATGCAGGATAGTACAGGCCTTCTGGAACTCAACTAGAAAAGTTCAGTATTTCACTAATATTTACCAACACCTTCTAGAAAAACTACACTACACTAAAATATCTTCTTTTTTAAATACATTATAAATGAAAAACATTTATACACCTCCAATAAATGTTTTAAATAAAATATATTTGTTGTATCTGCTACTCTTAAATTAAGACTAAATATGAAGTCTTTTATGGTCTACAGTGCCTCTTGATTCAATACAAAGAGGGACGGTAAGTGCTAGCACCCTGACACACACACACACACACACACACACACACAAAATGAATCAATTGACTCAATTTTCAAAAATTGTATGGACTTCTTTAATGCTGAATTCTCAATTCCTCTTTCATGCAAAACACATAATGTCACTTCTAAAACTGCACCAAACAGGCAAAAAACCAAAACTACACAAACAAAATTAATGTTGAGTTCCCTTTTTTAAAATATAAAATTTTTGAACAACAAAAATGAATGCCTCACAAGTTCTGTGTACAGCTGATGCCTCAGGTTGTGAACAATAGCTCACATTATTCAAGAAACATCATAAAAAATGATTTGGAGTATAAATTTGGTATCATTCTTTGAAGCAAACTGAGGAAGAACAACATCATTACCTCTTAGGCAATCTGACCATTATTTGAGGGATGCATAAAACCAAAGTTAAAAATCCTCCTATGAGGTGATAATAAAGTTTGGTGAAGAAAGGTTGTACTTGGAGGCAAAACTTCGAAGGCATTTTTGTGGCACCATCATGAAACTTCTGAATAATGTTACCCTGATGGTCATGAATCATCACCTAAGCCTTTTTCCTCAAGCTTATTCATGAAAGAGAATTTCAAGACACCCAGACCCATCACAAAATAAGACAAAAGAAATCATGTTTTACATGAGAAATAAGTTGTATCAGTAGGCAAACTCTGATAGGTAAGTTTAGAAGAATGCAATCCTTTCTTGACACAGTTTCTTACATTCTCTTCTCTCCCACACAAGAGGTTTTTGGATACCACTTACTAAACTACTCAAAACCTGTTAAGAGCAAAAGTTTCTATGATGTTGATAGGAATGGTATTTGAACTCATCATTTTAAGGGATCAAATAATTCTACTGAATGTCAGGAGCAATCTAATTCAAAAGACAACAGATCAATAAAAATTATACAGAGTGAAGTTTCAATATAATATAGCTACGGTAATATTTAAAATAAGCATAATATGTATTACTTTGAATTGCTACTGTGGTCATTGAAAATGTTAGTTCTTCAATCTTCAGAAACTGATTATTTGAAGTTGTAGTATATTTGCTACATTCCTTTAAATTGCAGCATTAGTAGTTGGAAAGTGGTGCTAATGTGAGGTTACATCCTATAAACATGTTTTAGATCTCTGTAGGGAGATAAATTTTCAGGGAAGAATGCCAATTATATTTTTAAAGAGGGCTTTACTGGATTGAAAGCACTGACTCTATCCCCACCTCCAGTAGTCCTCCCGTATCTATTCCAACTGCTCTTTAGAGATAAGACTTATTTCATAATCCATAATAATTTACTCATGGCTGATCTGTATGCTATACATGTTATTATTTATAAAAATTTTTACAGGAGAAACAAACTAAAATTTTAAGATGTACCATTTCTCAAGTATTTAGGGACTTTGATACATTTTTTAAAACATGATTATAATATGACACATTGTAACTAACATGATTCGTAAATCTAGTCAAATATTTAGACCTGTTTAGCTTCCCAGAGAGATTCTAATTCATGGAAGAAACTTGATTAATTGTGAATGATCTCTCTTCAAAAGGTCAAGATGTCTTAAAATTCCATGATCATTTTCTTGGCTTGGGAGCATTATGAAGAAGAATATGTAAACAGTAAAAACAGTTTGTCAGTTTAACAACGTTTAGTTTCTGACTGTCCAGAAGGACACAAATGGACAAAACCAGCAACACATTAAGTAGAGCAATTTGGAAATTTTCTTCTTAGCTAAAATTGCTCAAGACATCAGATAAGTCAGGCAAAATATCTGTGCAAAATAATAATTATTCTTAATTTGCTAAGAACAAAAATGAAGGTGTAGTGTATTAACATGTTTGAAAACTTCTATTAGGTTTTCTATGACATTAATAAGTTTTTGCTTGCATCATGACGGATAAATTAATGTAAACTATTTTGGAGATGTTTAAATGATTCTAAAATGAAGTTTGTAAATAGTAGCACACCTGGGTATTCAATAAAGCACTCAAAATTAATTCCTGAATTTAATTAAGCTTATGAATCCTATTCTAAGTAAAAGGCTACGTTCCCCCAAATACATTAGAAGCTATTTCCCCCAAATACATTAGAAGTTTATTTTATGTAAAACTTAGCCTTCAGATATGATTTTCGGGTATGTTAATAATCGTAGGTAAGAATATTCCATACTATTTCAAAAGATAAACTCGGATAAACCATTTCAAATTCTTATCTGAGCTATAAGACACAAAGCAAGTGAGAAGTGAAAAAACAAGAAAGAAAATGTACTGAAACTGATTATAAAATGGTCAAAGTCTGTCCCGGATTTCACATTTTAGAATTCTAGAAACAGAGTTGCTGTGCATATTCAAAACCTGCCAGCCAGTGTACTGACTTGGAATCAAACATATTTAAACAT
Organism: Nannospalax galili; assembly: GCF_000622305.1. NCBI lineage: Eukaryota > Metazoa > Chordata > Mammalia > Rodentia > Spalacidae > Nannospalax > Nannospalax galili. Next base: position 1,536,820 of record NW_008333659.1, read on the forward strand.
CTTTAGAACCAACAAACCTACAACAACAATTAAGGTAAGTATTTTAACTTATTTTAGATACATAAATTCTCCCATAAACAAAATTCCTCACAACCTTCAACTTGACAAAGCTGATATAAGCTAATCCAAGAGCCTCTGCAAATTTCCCCTGAAAAATTGTTTAAATAGATGGCTTATGTTGCAATACTAAGTAACCTATTACATTTAAGTTTCATTTAGAGGCAAGCAAAAATGATCTTTAAATATAAACAGAACTATCTCTAATACTTACCATTCATTAACATAAATACAATCAGCCTTTCAAAGGATAATTAAGAGCTATTTAACGTAGATGATTCATAAAAATTGCAAAGCTTTTTGAAGAACTAGAATATCAGCAAAACAAAGAAACTTATTTACACGTTAACAGCAACTTGATGAACTGCTTACAAGACCTCCGGATAAAACAGCAGTTTTCCTCAAAGTAGCCCTGTAGAGCTTGGATTCTATTCTGAAAGCCTCTCTCTACTTTTAACCATCTTGAAAAATCAGTGTCAAAATTACAGATTCCCCACAGAAAGTGAAGATGAAAATAACACAATCATACTAAATGCTTAAATATCATTGACCTACTCTTATTTTCCATAAAAACACATCATAAAAATTAAAATTTCACATATCATATGCCAATTTCAAAAGGAAAATTTCAAATTGTAGATGTTAACACAAATCCTTCCCCCCTAGGCATATCTGAGATGTGATACTAAAGTAAAATCTCATTGATCTTATAAACAAAGTTGCACACAGAAAAAGATAGATCGCAGCATGAAATTTTGTCAAAAAAATCCAAAAACACTTAAAATGTCTCTATAGTCAATCCTAATAAAAGTCACAAAACAGCAAAAGTCAAATTTCAACAAATATCACATGCATAGTAACACACAAAAACATTCATAAAATCTTCAAATTCCCCAAAAGACTTATTTTAAAACCATAGATTTCCTAAGTATTAAATACACACCTAATGTTCTGTGTTGTGAACAAGGTGGAAAGAAGACACTAGCACTTAAATCTTGAAGCATCCCGTCCTGATGAACCCAGAGAAACTAATTTCTGCCATGAGAAAAGTCCTCCACCAGAACACCAAATAATGATATGCGCTGCTCTAAAGGAAACAGCAAGCCAGCCAGCCGGTTCTGGCTCTAGGAGGTCTCTCGAGGTACAATAATATAAACCTGATCAATTGCAATTAAAATCTGAACAGAGGCTTAGAACTTGAAGTCTTGGTGCATTAGTTCTTGCCAAAAGCAGATGTGATTGTGAGCTGGAAGCAATTTCTCCTGGTAATTTGTGATGACACTGGGTAGTGCAGCCCCAGAGTCCCCAAAGACAAACTCATCAGAGGCTCTAATGTATGCATGACACATGAGGTGGCTCTTTTAGAGCTCAATTAATTGGGCTGAACATTAACACAGAAAGTTCAGGACACTACCACCCCCCTTTCTAGAGTTGCTTTTCCCCCTTTAGAGCAATTTTTTGCCTTACCTTCTGCAAGCCATGTTTCTTGTAACTGACTTAGATCTTGAAAGAGTTCTAAAAAGCAAGTCAAAGACACAAACATAAGATTTTTCAATCTTCAGGCTGCTGTGAATGAAAATGTTTGTCATGATACGGGCAATGAATAGGATTTTAATTTGGAGTGAGTCAAGTGAAAATAGAATTCAAAGATAAAGTGTCTCAACAACCTGCTTTCTTAGGGTACCTTTTAAAGCAACACTTCAAGAAATTCTTTAGTTGACTAAAAAAAATTCAATTATTTTCCTTCTTCTCTTTTGTCTCTTTAATAAACATTTAAGAAGCAAGCTCAGGGATAACAAGAAACACACATGTACTAAAATTCTCCAAAAGGCTGAAGTGAAGGTGGGTCAGACACAGAACCCTTTCCTAAATACATTGCAATCTTGCTAAAATAGTAGCAGGGGACAGATTGGGAGAACCTAACAGGCAGGAGAACACTTTTTTTCTATCTTCTTGATTTTAGACACAAGAATCCCACAGTACTTAGGTTAACTCTCAAAGTACTCCATTTCAGAGTTTACTACCTCAAACTAAACAGGGAAACTTTAAATACAAGTTATTAAAGAAAAATCCTACATGAGTAGCTTCATAAAAGTTAAACATACATAGTCCCAGGCTTAGTTTACCTAATCCAAAACTGTATTCTGTTAGCTTGGGGAGAAAGGAAGGTGGCTGGTAAATATGAAGATTTGAAGAAGTTTTAGAATACAGTATTATAATTTAAATCCAAAGTGAACTTTGCTAATTAAATCGAAGTTTCTTGAATTCATTATGAATGCCCCCACAGGGCTGAAATATTTCATGATATACTGGCCTCCTACCATCAGCTCCTAAGAAGATTCTGCAACTTAATTTCTAAAATAATATAATAATTATTAATTAAGCCCTAAGTATGATTCATTAAACACTTTAAGGCCTATTAACAAGATGTTATGACTTCACAATCATCAAACTCACTCACTAAAATTTTGATAATAGTATATGACTTCAGTGTGTTTAGGAAATCAATCATTTATATTGTTTAATTTGTAATAAAGTTGAAAGAAAAATGTAAAAAGCAAGTGTAGTAGCTGTTTACTTGGTCCTACTATGATAGAAATTTTAAAATTGTTTTCTTAGTGTGGGGGATTAATCATATGCCACATGGACAAGAATAAACAAAAAATGATTAAAAGAATAATGGCACTCTTCAGTTTTTATTTCCTTCTTTCATTAGTTTGTGACAGGACCATAAAATAGTCTCCAAGACAAACGGTCACTTAGGTGAATGACTTCAAGTAAAATTCCATATTAAATTCAGAAATTCCAGTTTATAATTTCCAAAATAAAGTTGAAGTTTTCCCCTTTCTTTGGGGGATAAAGAGTATAGGTAAAGAGGGAGTCAGCTCAGAATCAAACCTCACCTTCTGAATCATGAGCCAGATCTCTGTTAATGAATTTTCTTTTCCTGACATTTGTTGGTTTCTCGTTACAATTTCTCCCACGCTGACTCTACAAAGGGAAAGACAAAATCCTTTAAAAGAATGTAAAAACCCCAGATGTCACACATTAAAAAAAAAAATCCTTTGAAAGACTAAATCTCCAATGTCACTCATTAAAAAAAAATGCATACATAACATAAACCTACTGGATCCTCTCTCTGAATAGAAAAATAAAAGTTCATAGGATAACTCCAATATTTATTTTCTGACAGGCAGTGGAAGCTCAGGCTGAGCTCTCCACTGGGGAGGGCTGCTTCCCAGTGCAGATCCTCACACTAGCTAGCTTCTTGTCACTCATAGTCATTCGTGTAATCTCAACATCAAAACCTCAAGCTAGAACATTTAGTGTCTTTTTTGACTGGATTAACCCTAGATTAAATCATAGTGAATTTTACTCTCTCATATAGACCCCCCAACAAAGAAAGATGAATAGAAAAATGAAAAGAGAAGAGAGAGAGAGGGAGAGAGAGAGAGAGAGAGAGAGAGAGAGAGAGAGAGAGAGAGACCCCAAGACAGCCCATGTAAACAAAAAGTGTCAGCATTGGTCTCAACTTCGTTCTTTTCAATGTGGCAGACAAACCCAGCCACAAACTTTGAGTGCAGCTGCTGCTGTTGCCCTCCACCTCCTCTTCCACTCATCTTGGGCACTTTAACCAGAAAAAAGGGTCTTAAAAGCAAAACTGTGCCTTATTCAAATCACTGAAAGGTAAGCTCATTTTGAAGATTGGGCTTCTAGCTGGAGAGTCGCCCTACAGTGGCAACAAAGCAGATAAGTGTCTGCAGTCCCTACCCCCTGCCCCCCTCCCTTCTCATCCTTCGCTCTCCCCACCCCCGTCCGAGTCAAGTTTATAAACAGCAACTTTCGAACAGATCACTCACATTGGTGACCGCGTAAGGCACTTGCTGGTCATAAAATCCATCCATGCTGCTGCTCCTCGCAAATATTAGCTCAGTATTTTATATTTTGAGCATTTAGGTGGAGATTTCCTCGGGATCTGGACTTCTATCAACCTAGAGGGGAACAAGATAAGATGGCTTTTAGGCTTTAAAAATTCATGAATGAAGCTCTTGAATTTGCATAGCTAATTACCCTCCGACAGCCCCATTCACAAAAAATAACCCTCCCCTACACCGCCTCCTTCACCTGGATCCAAAGAGAGCCAAGAGAGTTCACAATTTACATATTTTCGGTAGTAGCAAGAGGCGATGATTTATTTACACTCCCGATGTTCCCCGGCGCGGTCGGTGCACCCCGGGCAGCTCTGATTCTCAAACGTGTGCAAACCTAGCAATGGCGATCAACGAGACTTGCTTTGCACCTAACGGGACTAAAGAGAGGGAGACACCTCTTTCAAAAGGATAGTTTTTACAACACACAACCATGCAATTATCTGGAGAGACATAAAAAGTTGTTGGAAAAACCCACCTGAAGGCCACGCTAAGGAACGGCTGCAAAAAATTCCCTCCAAATTTAATAAAAAAAAAAAAAAACATTAATTATTGCCCAGCGCTTCCCCTTGGAAGCCGAAAGCGCCACTGACAGAGCTCAATTCGGTGGTTTTTCCTCTACTTCTCCTCCAGGGGCCTCCAATCCAAACTGATGGATCGCTGCCTCCCATTGGCTCCACGTCTCTTTCACAAGATCAGATTTCGGTCTGTCAATCAGGAGGCTAGCGGCCCCTTCCCGCGGGTCTCCTGAGCCCCTCTGCCCTAGCGACCGCTGTGCTGAAGGCGCGGGGTCCGCACCCAGGAAAGGCCACCGAGGAAATCCTCTTCCTAACTCGAGGGCTGCTTTTGTTAAGGCGCCCGGGGATACTGAAACCTTGTGTACTGAGTCGCCAGTTCTCGCTCCCGGCGTGTTTGGTCCACTGTCGGGCTGATGTCCTTTAAGGCACTGTCCAGTTGTTTAGGTATAGATGCCTAAAGCGGGTGTCCCAATCCCCCGAGACCTCCAACCCGCAGCTCTGGAACTGACCCGAGCCCCCACCCCCACCCCCCGCGCGCCAACCCGCTCCCCACAAGCTTTTGGCCCAAGTTATTTTCTCATTTTTCAATACTAACTAACCACCACGGTTTATCTGATCTCTCTGTTTTAAATCCACCCTTGACTAAAATGATCATATCGTTCATGGGACAGAAAAACACTGAGCAAAGCATCCGGGAGACGCTGCTTCTTAGGACAGCTGGCGTAGGGAGGGAGGACCCGGAGCACAGAGCAGTCCAGGAAAGGAAAGTGTAAAAATCAGATTTGTCCGCTCGCGTGCCTAGGGAACAGGGAGCCCCAGGGGTAGGGGAGGACGGAGAGGCTCGGATATCCTGGGGACCCGCGCGGTTCCGGAGCTTTTGTTATGTATACAGAGAGGAGGAGGGTGTCGCTTACAGTGCTTGACGCTTTCGCTTCCTCTGCGCTGGGAGTAGGGGGCAGCGGGGACAGGGCTCGGGTTACAGGACGATCTCTAGGGCATTGGGAAGCAAGGACCACATCTCTGGAGCCGGGGCTCGTGGGGCTTGGAGCAGGGAAACGTCCCCTGCGAAGCCACGGTCCTGCAGGGGATGGGAGGCCAGGGAGGGAACCAGGGGTTCCACGCTGTTCCAAAGTCTCTTGCGGCCCTGGCGGCGACCAGAGCTGGTGACCGAAAGACATTTCCTGCAGCTATCTGGCCCTTTAGGGCAACGTACTGCAATCCTCAAATTTTTACTTGGAAGTTTCTTTCCCCAAACTGAATAAGGTGGAGACTCGAAAATGGGAGTGTGCGCGCCCAGCACTCCAGACCCACCCAGGAGGAGCGAGATGGTGTTGAAACAAAAAACTCATGGCTTCTTCCGGGGGTGTTAACTTGTGAGAAGCAGACAGCTCTATGCGTGCTCCGAAACTCGTCAGAGAGCACCGCGATGCCCCTGCAATCGAGTCTGCACTAGCTCCCGGGCAAGGGTGTGCACCGGGCGCGCCCGGCTGGAATAGGGGGCCTCTGGGATGCTTGGTGAGGATGTGGCCTGGACAGGGGACACTGACGCTGCTGCCCCGCCACCCTGCATCCCAGAGGATAAGCAACAGTTTCCTAAGCCCTCCCCTCCGGCCCGAGCCCGTCGGGTATCCAGGGCAACCGAGGGAGGGCGGAGCTTCAGGAGAGGCCCCGCCAGCTTGTCCGCAAAGCCAATAAGAAACCGTGGATTCCCAGCCCACTGTTGTTTACTGCTGACCCCGCAGCGCTCCGTGAGTGGATTGGCTGCCTTCGAGAAGGGGGCGGAGCTCTATCCGCCCCCTCAGCCACCTTTGGGCTCCATTCACAAAATCTTGGCCTCTCTGGGTCACGTGGTTGGGGGCGTGGCGGGGCAGGGGGAGAAAAATCATAGCAAAGGCCCTAGTTCTCTAAAGCACAAAACTTTCTATACATTGCTACCTGCCCTTTGTCGTGTTGGTGAAACAAATGCTAGATGAAGAAAAGGAGCTTTGGGTCTAGGAGCAATCACAAGAGAAAGAAAATAAGTTCCAAATTAAAGGCGGATTCACAAGGGGTAATTCCAGTACCTTGCCCTGGAGAAATTAGAACTGTTAGCTTTTGTTTCCTCTTCAGCACGTGGCTGTTTTTTAAAAGTGCAAACTGTTTCATCTTCCCCTCTAACATTCAATGGTTTCCATTTCTACTTTTGATTTATTCCAGTGTCTTTCTTGTAAAGCTGACAGTTTTAGCTTTCACTTCCGAAGTCCATCATCCCTGCACAGGCCCCTTTCAGTCCTTCCTTCCCCTCTTAGGATGGCCGGCATGCAGAAGCAGCGTGCCCAAGCCTCTAATTTCTCCAAGTACGGCGGCAGGCGGCTCCTACTTTCCTCTTTCCAGTTCTTTTAACAGGACTCCTATCTGTTAATTCTTTGACCCTCACTGTAATTGAAACTGGCGTTGTCATGTGACTAAACAGTTAAAATGGAGAGCTAGATGTGCACTTCTTGAGAGCAACGGGCCTTACAGTCACGTCCCCTTCTTTCTGCCACTTTCTCTTCTCTTTTCTACCTTAATAGTGAGACATTTTCTGTCTTGCTGGTTTTGTGCCTTGAAACTTCGTGAAATACCAGCTTCTAGCCTGGGTCTGTTTACTATCTCCACTTGACACTGGGGAGACCCAGTAGCTGAAGATAACGAAGGGTTGGAGAATTTCCTTTGGAGAGCAGTTAACGTGGTGGAAAATGTCTATAGTGGCAGCTGACCCATCCACAAGAACAGGAACTCAGAAGTTGCTCAAAGTTTCCACTACTTTTAAGAATGCCTTTTAAAAATCAGTTTAGTAAATGCCAGTCCCTTCTTGAATGGAAAATTTCATTTTGGCAGGATTTCATGCATAGAATGGTAGCATAGAGGCCAAGAGGCTTTGACATTTATTTACTTGTATTTTGAAGTCCCATTTGTGTTTTAAAATAAGAGCTCTTGAGAGAAAGCACCCACCCCCAACAAAGCCCATTTTTGAGTTTGGAAAGTTTTAAACTTGCAATAAAGCTATTTAAATCTTTATAGCTCCTTTACTACTATTTTATGAAGTAAAATAATATACATTAGTGACTTTTCTGTGGTTAACTTGTGACATTATACCGAAAATACATGTTATTAAATATTTGAGTTTCTAAAAGCAATCTGAGAAACAAAACAAACTAATGTGGTCCTACATATTTAAAATGGTTAATATAGCCAAGCAGCTTGACCCATGCCTGTAGTTGCAGTACCCAAGAGGCAGAGGGAGAAGGATAGCTGTAAGCCTGAGGCCACTCTAGTCTACATAGCAAATTCCAGCCACAGATACATAGAGAGACTCTGCCTCCATTTTTTCCCTCAAAATAGGATTATTAAATAAATTAGCATTTTTTATTTAATATTTTATTTATTATTTTTATTTTATGTGTATGAGTGTATTGTCTGGATGCTTGTAGGTGCACCCCTGTTGTGCAATGGAGGTAAAAAGAAGTTGGTAAATTCTTCTGGATCTGGAGTTATGGATAGTTGTTAGCCACCATGTGGGTGCTGGGAATGGAATCTAAGTCTTCTGCAAGAGTGGCCAGTGCTATTAACCACTGAGCCATGTCTCCAGTCCCTAAACAAGCAATTTTTAAAATTTGTTTTATGGCCAGCATGGTGGCACACACCTTTAGTCCCAGCACTCAGAAGCAGGTAGATCTTGTGAGTTCAAAGCCAGACTGGTCTATACAGTGAGTTCCAGGCCAGCTGGGGCTACAGGGAGACCATTTCTCAAAAAAAAAAACAAAAAAACAAAAAAACAAAAAATTTAGTTAATTAATTAGATTAAATAAATAAAATTTGTTTTGCTAAAATACTATATAAGCAAATTGTTGATGCCCTGGTTTACATAGGGCTACATCAAATAGTTAAGGAAAGGATAGACCATTGCAAAAATAGCAAAATTGGCACAGTGATAATCATCCCAAGGTGACGTATAGTGTCTCAGCAGCATGGTAAAAGACATCAGTGGCCTGGTGGGACAGCTGTGGCAGGATAAATGAATTTGGGAGGAAAGTAGAGCCTAGAAAGAAGACTATCAGAGAAAGACAGTGTTCCCCTTCCTGCCAGTGACTATCCTTATCATCCTGTGAAGAGCTCTTCACCAAGAACTTGAAAAACAGTTTTTAATGCCCAGAGATTTGCATGCCAGGATGAAGCTATTCATGAATGTTGCTGGTTAGAATGATACTTTGTGTAACCTTTTAAAGGTAAGTTTACTGTATCCTCTAGTCCCTAAAATGTAAAATATCTATTAGACCCTAAAATTAGACCCAACAATCCTGACTTGAAAAAAATCCCACAAAAACCATAGCAGTATTTATTATTGGAAAAACTCTAGATGTAATTCATACCCACCAGTAAAAGAAAGGCTTTAATAAAGTACAATACTCTCATAATTGGAATTCAATTGTGATTAAATACCTGTTTTGCTTTCTTTTTAAATTATGTGAATTTTCTGGTTCTCAAACAAGATTACATAAGAAACCCCTTGTTAAAAATTTAGATTCCTGGGTGCCTCCATAGTCTTTGACTCTACAGGCTGGAACCGGGATGCAGGGGCATACCACATTGAAATTCTGTTGCAGATTTCATTCCAGTGATCTCAACATTTCTTTGAGAAACCCTGGGTTGGATTTCTAGCAGCAGTGCATAGGGAAGCCTGCAGTGTGTGCTAGTCAGACATGTTTTTCTTGACCCTCATGCTGACCCTCAGAGGGAATTCACTGCCAACATTTAAAATTCAAATTACTCTTAACAATTCATACTAGTATGCCTGCAAAAACCAGAGAATGTAACACTAAGCCCAAATTCCCACATGGCAAATTCTGTTGCCTTGCAACAGGAAAGAACTTGTTTTGCAAGGAAACTGTCAGCAGGAACTGATGTTTTAAAGGAACTAATGCTCCTTACAGGAACTAAGGTTCTCGGTTTTGACCTCGTCCACACTCTTCTTTGGTCAATGCTTGTCTAGCTTCTGTTGCCCACCTCATCCACCTCGCCTCCATGGTGACGTTTTTCCTGTGTCACCCACAACTCTGTGTGTATGTGTCCGTGTGTCTGTGTCTGTCTGTGTCTGTGTGTGCAAGTCTGTCTATGACTTAATTCTAAAAGAATACCAAAGGAAAAAAATCAGGAAAGACAGTAGTACCATTTATCCTGTGTGGAGAAGAAATGGGTAGTGTATTTAGAGGCAGATGTATATATGTGTATTTACAGTTATTATATATATATATGTATGTGTGTGTATATATATATGCATATATATGTGTGTATATATATACATATACATATTCTCAATTTTCCCCCATTGTCCTCTAATGAGCTTTTGTAAACATTTTATTTTGATTCTTAATTACCTACTCCCCCAACCTTCTTTCCCTTTGCAAACCAGAAATAGAACCCTAGGGCTTTATACTCACTAGGTAAGCAAAGCGCTCTACCCCTAAACTAGAGCCCCAGTTTTCTTTTTTAGATAAGGACAGGGTCTCACTAAGTTGCTCAGGCTGGCATTGAGTTTGCAATTATCCTGCCTCTGCCTATCTCAGCTTCCTGAATAGCTGGAATTACAGACCTGGGCCATCAGACCTACCTGTTGCTGCGTTTTGCAAATAAGATCTGGCCATGTAGCCCAGGCAGGCCTCCAGTTGGCAATCCTTCTAGCTCAGCTTCAGGCTGGCCTCCAACTGGCAATATTTCTAGCTCAGCTTCCCAAATGCTGGGATTACAAGCATAGGCCACCACTCTTGGCATTCCAGTACAACTTAATATTACAGTTATGTGCAAAGTTGTACACTAATGTCCTTGGAAGGTCACAGGCACTGTCACATCTACGATTCATCTCTCTAAAACCCAGTTTTCAACACTTGTAGGCATTATCACTTCCACTGAGAAAATGGGTACATGCTACATTGATTTGTTTCTATGCATTCATTTACCTATGAATGTTGATTTTTAGGAACAAAAAGAACATGGAAAGATACACATCTATCTTTCATCATATTGCAGTTGCCACTAGTAGGTCTGGCTGAATGTGGGAAATAAAAGTAATTAGCGTTTGCCTTTAGTACTTGATTTGTTTCAACATGCATGTGTCATGGTCATACATTTTTAAAAATCCACTAAAGGGGAAACAAATTATTGTCTGAAGTTAGAGATGGTTTTGCAAGGCCACAGAAATTTTATCTACAGCACAGTAATATATATAGATGGTCATGGCTCTTAATTTTTGAGCGATACATGCAATTAGAAACAAATACTAAGCAAGGATGAAAGCATAAAGTCCCTTATAAAGTAAGTTGTTTGAATATCTTCAAATAGTATGTACTAAGTTGGGAACTTTAAACAGCAAAAGGTCAACACATTGCACCCATCTCTACTTCTTTTTGTGGCTTTCTGGAGGACAGAAGGAGAGGGGAGTATGTGGTGTCTACGCTTTTTTCACATGGAAAAGCCAGGTTAGTAACAAGGCAGAAAGATTGCAACAGTTAGCTGTACAAGTAGAATTTTTTTCTCCTGAGTGACAACTTGGTTTAGACTGATGTAAAATACTAACAACAAAGGAAACCTTTGATGTGTGTCAAACATCAGGAAGAATAATATTAGCAGGCCGGCCTCCCAAGTAACTCCTCTGTTAGTTCTTCCTGGAATAAGTTTGTTTTCCCTGGTTCTGAACACAGGAGCATTAGAGAGACTTGCACCTGTCTGCTTTCAAAACTGGCATTTCTCTTTATCTCTGTGTTCTGTGTTAATGCTTATCATCTTTCCCCAATAAACTCCTTAGGACCCTATGTTATTAGTCACTGGCACATAGATGGTTTTCATGCATATTATCAGGTTAATGAATTAATGAATGGACAGCATATTTCTGGACATCAATGTCCAAAGCATAAACAAATTTCAAATATTTACCTAAGCCTTGTCTAGGCAATGACTCTTCTGAAAACACACAAGCAAATGTAAAAACAAAACAATGTGTTCCAGGAGAATGATAAAGGATCAAATATCTTCATATAAACAACTCTGAGATAAAAGCTTATTCTTTCAGGCACATCTGTTGTCCCAGCTACTTAAGAGGCTGAGATGAGAGGATCGCTTGAGGCCAGGACTTCCAGACCCAAAGGCAACACAGCAAGGCCACTCTTTCAAGAAGAAAAACACTGTGCCTATTTTTTGCAATAGATCTCAAGTGCTGCAAACACACTGATGTGCACACACACAGCCCAGTGTTGTGGTGCATGCCTTTAATCTCAGCACTCAGGAGGCAGAGGCAGGTGGAGCTCCATGAGTTTGAGACCACTCTAGTCTAGGGAGAGAGAGGGAGAGGGAGAGGGAGAGGGAGAGTGAGAGAGAGAGTGAGAGAGAATGAGCTTGGAAATGCCTCTGTGGTAGGCCCTTGGCTAGTATGTATGAGGTCTTAGGGTTCAACATCTAATATTGAAAAAAGAAACCCCACTATGTATATTCTTAAGTACAACTTTTGTTTTATCAATCTCACTTCTACAAAGCTGAAAAACAAAATAGTGTTCTAACAATTGTCAAAAGACAGTTAAATGTTACACTGAGCTAAATATATTACTCATATGTGTAAGTTTATTTCTCTTTCTATTTTTGGCTCAGAAGCATTCTCTGTGATTTCTAAAGATGTGATACTGATGTGAACAACAGCAATGTGTCTGCAGTGGCTCAGAATCATGGCTGTACAAAATAATCTCTCTCTCTCTCTCTCTCTCTCTTTCTCTCTCTTATTCTTGCTCTCATTCTCTTTCTGTCTACACAGGGCCTCTTTAAAGCCCCAGCTGGCCTGGAACTTGCTATGTAGACCAGGCTGGCTCCCATCTCACAGAGGTCTACCAGCCTCTGCCTCCTGAGTGAGTGCTGCGTCTATAAAGGCATACCTGGTGCTTTCTTATTAAATGAATGTTTATAATCGATGTTCTTAAAATCCCTCATAAAATAAGTCCCCTGATTTTTATATTCTTAAGTTTATGATTCTGTTAAGCACATTCAGTTTGTGGGGAAGAAAAAGAAAAAAGCAAGCATACAACAGAGTAATGGAAAGACAGCATTAGAAAATTGTTGATTTGAATGCTGGCTCCAGCCCAGGCCAGATTACTTAGTCTCTACTATTTTCCACATTTGTATATTCTACATAAAGCTTAACCAATATATTTAATTGTTTAGCAGAATTGGAGTTCCACACAGGTTGCCATTTAGGGACATTTAAAGATTTTTCTAACATGGCCATACCTCCCCTCTAGCTAAGTCATCACTGAGATCTGTCCATGTGACTTTCTAGGTAGATTTTAGAACTATCCTTCACACAGGGGCAACATACTTTCTATCCACAATGATAATAAAGTTTTGGCTCTCATCCATGTAGGGACCAATTCCTGGTCTATAATACAGACAAGTCCTTGTCTGCTGCTCAGAGGATTGACACATCAGAGTTCTCTCTCTGTCTTTGGTGATTAGCTGACTTGATACCTGCACAGCATACCCATTATCTTGCGGTTAAAATCTCCTTCCCAAGTTCAAAAGTCTAGCACAACAGGAGACTTGGTTGTAAGAAAGTAAAACATAATAATGGTCCAAAACCAAACAGTTTCTAAAAGGGGGCAAAGAATGGCCTTGTGCCCATCACTTCCTTAAACCCTAGAAAGTCTCCCCTGAATAAGGGTCACCGATGATATTTAAGTCAGCTTCTTGATATTTGAAGAACAATGTGTCTTTGAACTTTGTAATAGTGATTTCACTTCTTTGTGATCTTCCTGAATTCTCTTTTATATTTAAAATGTTCCTTTTGTCCTGAGTTTCTTCTCAAGTTTAAAAATAGCCGTTTGACTACAGGCATTTCATGTGAGCACATCAAAGAGAGCTACAAATCTTCTTTGTATCTCTGTGTCACACTCTAAATAAACTGGGGATTTTGTTCTTGGTTTGCTTTTAGATTGCCAATTGAAATTACTCCCAGCTACAATTGTGTTAAATAATATCAGTGCTCACTGGTTTATCAGATATATTTGGGAGCAACTTGATTACCTAGAAAAAAGCTATTTGTGAATAAAGAAAGATTTCCATGTGACACTTTTGGCATCATTTGGGTCAATAAACCAAGGCAGTATTATCAGAAAGGCTTCAAAAATGAATCCCGTGGTTTCAGGTATGAATGGGATCTAAAACTAACCTTTGCACTTAGAGTTAAAACAAAGGTATTCTTTTCTATGCATGCACAAGTTTTCAAAGACACTCCTGTTGAAATCTACCCAGAATTAATTCATTCTTTCTTTCTCTATTATGTCTTTCTTTCCTTCTTTCTTTCTTTTTTTTTCAACCATTTTACTTTTTGAATCAGGACCTATTGATATAGCCCAGGCTGGCCTTGAACTACCTATGTAATGGAAGCTAGCCTTGAACTTCTGGTAATCTTGCCTGACCTCCTGAGTGCTGAGATTATAGGTGTACACTACTAAACCCTGCATGATTCTTGAAATAATGAGTGTTATCAGTTAAAGTAGAGAAAAAGACCATGACATTTATTATAAATATCTCTTATTATTTGGTTCTTTTCTGATGCAATGCAGGATATGACTGTGTAGATTCAGATAATTCAGTCTTAAACAGGAAGCAGTAACAATCATTCATCAAGTTATCAATGCCATTGGTGCCATAACTACTCTTATTTTCTACCACATAGAGCCATATTTAATAAGATCCTGTCTATTCTTACTTAAACCTTCAATGCCTGATCACTGGTCAAAAATAGTCTCAATTATTAATTCTCAAATTATCTGCACTGAAAGGTTTATATTAATTACCTATCTTTGAGTAATAAGCTATTGTCAAATTTAGCAAATTAAATCAATCTACATTTATTATTTCCAAGTTTCTTTGACTCAAGAATCCTGGCACACCTTCATCAAAGTTTCTGACATAGTTTCTCCTGAGCTAAGAGTCAAGTTGTTGAGAAATTTCGATATCTATCTTCTGGGGCTAGGACATCTGCCTCCCAGATCACCTGTGGTAGTTAAAAGTGTTCCCTGATGACTGTTGGCCACCTAGCTCAACCTTTTGAATGTGCATTTCTCTGTAAGGTTCCTAGTCATTTGGTGCTTTTCATAAGTTCAAAGAGAGACCAAAATGGAGGCCACAGTCCTTTCCAACCTTGGAAGTGATCTACCATCACTTCTGTCATATGATGTCAATCAGGCAGACTAACCACTAGACAGTGACTAAGGAGACTGGGACTACTGGTGGTTGTCTTTCAAATGTTACAGTGGCACTGGGGGGTCCATTAAGGGAAAGCTATTACCTTCTGTCCGAAAGAATAGATTCTGCCTCTGGGTGAAATCAAGGATTTTCTCCTCCCTTAAGAGTAAAGAAGGTTGGACAAGGCATTTACCTGGCAACAGGACAGGATAGATGATTTACTTTACGCCATGGAAAGAGATGGGAAGAATAATTTAGGCCTTTAATGAGATACTAAAGTTTTCTTTGCCAGAATTCCTGCTCTCTGCCCAGTGGCTATAGATCCACCACGAGGCTCTGTATATCTCTTCACTTTTTCAGCTCTTTACTCAGAAAGGCTTAATCTTTCCTTTTTCTTCTCTTCTCTTTCTTTCCAACGTTGGCCAGAGTTTAAATGTACTTTTTCTGGTACTTTGTACTTTTACTTTTTCTTGGAAGCCCTCCTCTCCAACCTCTGGCTACTTATCAACCATCTAATGATTTACGATTTTTTTCTCTTTTTCTCAATGTCCCTCCTCCAGGCAGCTTCCAAGATTTAGAGCTTGCCTACCCTATTGTTTTTCTTTTAAACTCTAATAGAATTTCCCGTGAGCTTCCTTCTGAGCTTTATTTTTGAGACTAAGAACCCCAAGAGGGGTCCATGATTTCCCCAGTAACACAAACTTACTAAAGAACTTTTTTCTTTTCGAAGTGTATAATATATTTCAGATTAAACAAATTTCTTCCCCTATTTTAGACATAAGATTCCAGGTCAGGGATTTTATTAAACTTATTATTATATTCCATCACCCTAGAGCAGTTGTCAAGTGGTAGATATCCAATAATTATTAAAGGAGCTAATAATTAAACATATTTATTTGTTTTGGCTTATTTTGAGACAGGATCTCATGTAGGCCAGGCTAGTCTCAGACTTGCTATGTCACCAGATGGCCTTGAGCATCTCCTGTTCCTCCTGCCTATACCTCTTGAGTGCTGGGATTGCAGGCATGCACCACCAGGCCAGGCTGTTTTTATAAAGCAAAGGAACAACTAAACTTTGTAAAATATCATCTTTTCTGCTTCTAAACCTCATCTGTCAGTTTCAACTCATTGAGGCCCCTTCCACATTGGAGAATGAATGCCACCCATTTCAGGAATGCTAAATAAAAAGCTGACTGTGTCTGTGGTACTCAATCTAGGGAACTTTTGTCCTTTAACAGCCCTAACTCGTTCTATCATATATTAATCTGTGTTTTTGTCATGAGAGGCTTTAGGTTGTTCAGGACAAGGTGGAAACTATTTCTTTTTTCTCTAAATGTGTTTCATAATGTCCATGACACAGTGTTTTTTTCTGTTTTATCTGTTTGCTTAAGATCTGACTTCTCAACTTTGTCATCACTGTTCTCCTTTTATGCTTAGTCCTCTCCATTACCTTAGGTTTATTCTTCTAGTTTTGTTTTGTTTTGTTGTTTTGTGTTTTTATTTTCATTTGTTTATATATGTTTTTCTGAGGTTCTGGAAAATCAACCCAGTACCTTGAGTAAGCTAGGAAAGAGTTCCACTGAGACAAGATAGAAAGACAGGGAAAAATCAGGGGCCATGGGAAAGGAAAGGAGTCCCTTCATCCCAGAGTCTAGACTGAAATCTCCTGCCCACTGAGAGTCAAGAATTCCAGCACAGTGTAAAGAATTTAGCTTAAAGTGCTTGTCTAACATTTTGAAACTCTGGATTTGATCCCCATCTTTGTATAAACCAGGTATAGTGATGTTTACCTGCAGTTCCAGCCCTAGGAAGGTGGAAAAAGGAGAATCAGAGGTCCAAGGTCATCTTTAGCTACACAGCACGTTTGAGGTCAGGCTAGGCTATGTGAACCTTGTCTCAACTAACAAACTTTTCTTTTTTTTTTTTTCTTTTTGAGGCAGGGTCTCTCTGTAGACATAGTTGGACTAGAACTCACTATGTAGATCAGGCTGGCCTTGAACTCACAGAGATCTGCCTGCCTCTGCCTCCCGAGGGCAGGGATTAAAGATGTGCGCCACCACACTCAGCTTAAACTAACACACTTTTCTAAAAGTTGCTTATATAGGACAATACTCCATTTATATAAAGACACTTCAAATTAGAATGCCAAAATAGCAATGAACTATGCTTTAAGGCCTAAGACCTTTGAATGCAGCCTTACTCCTTTCCTGGGTGTAAGCCTGCAATTTCTGGGAATCTCACAAACAAGATTATAAACTTTTTTCACAGTAAAAACGTGCTTAACTCCTTTATGCTGCTCTGTGGCCTCCCTAGCAGCCTGTAATCCTATCCACTTCAGGAACCACCCTATTGTCTAATTTACTGTAGGGAAATAAAGGGAAATGAAAAATTCCTTGGAAACCCCTTTCAACTTTGTAACTTAAGAAGCCATCAAAATCATTCATATGGCTGTTGTAAAGACACGTAAGCAGAACTGACTTTTGCAAAGCCCACACTCACACTTGGGTGTGTCATAGCCTTTCCCTAAGGCCTCTATTTCTATTAATGCCAGTAATGAAACCCATGCTATGATCTCTTCTTGATAAACTCCAGGTCTACTTCACAGGGGCTCATTAAAGAAATTTTTTTCTGCAACAAAAGTCAAGCAAATTAGCAAAGGTGCCTATGTCTCTGGCTCCTGCTCCCATCTCCACTGACACAACCACTGAGCAATGTCCTCAGTCCCTCCTTAATATTTTAAGGGGCAGAGGCATCATATACACACAATATTCAGTGATTCTGCCTTCAAAATGTCACTGCCTAATTTATTAGAGCTAAGTGATATCAGTGTGAATTTTGCACAGCTGACTGAATATGCATCTGTTCAAATTCAGTCAAAATTAAAAGACACATATTAATGGCTACTTGTTTTAAAAATGGATGTGTGCTGTGATCAGCTTCACGTAAAATTATTTTTCAGTAGTCATGGAAATAGCAAGTAGCCCAGTAGCCTAAGATGAGTAAAGTAGACCATTTCCTAGGAATTTATAAAAATTTAACTAGAAAAAACATTTTTAAGTTGCAGGTTTCTTTTGTTAATTTTTAACTGTCCTTTTGTAAAATGGGTGGGGGCAGGGGGGCGGGGGGGGAAGACATGTATTGTAGCTGTACTCTGGGCTAGGCTGTGCAGTGGCCAATCATAGACTACATGGTGTCCTTGTCCCACACTGCCACAGCTGTAGCCATGGCTTATTCAAAGTGAACTGCCAACAATGGAGACCATTCTGGATAATGGCACAGCTCTGATGTCAAACACTTGCCAAGGTATAGTCTCTACTCAACTGTGTTTACATAATAAACAAAGGGTGGGAAGCCTATCAACCCAGCTTTCAACAGGTGGAGGCAGGAGAGTAAGGACAGAGAGTTCAAGGTCAGTCTGAGATAAGTGGCAGGTCAGTCTGCAGAAGAAAAAGGAAAGAAGAGGAACAACACAGTCTCCTCAAGAGGATCTAGAGAGATGCATGTTATCTTGGGATGTTAATAGATGTTATCTGGAAAATAAAAAAATTTAAAAAAGGAAAAGTTTGAAAGTTTGAGAAATGCTGGGTTGAGTGCAAATGAATTTAAAACAAAACAAAAAGGCTTCTGGCATTATCAGAGCCTTTACTGTGCTAATGTTCTGTGACTGAGATTTTTGAAGTAGCTGGTTTGGTGGGGAGAATGTCTTGAGGAGATAGGGATAACCATGAGGGCCAGGTTGGAGACAGTGAGCTTTAAAGTCTTCAAATACATTTCTTTGGTCACTTAATATCTTTTCCCCTGGCAGATCATTTTGAAAGACTAAAACTGTGTGGATTACTCTTTGTGAAATATTTGCATAAATGTTAGAACAAAATAAAAGCAGTTTTGAGGTCTGCTAATTCTACTAATTCTACATCAGCATGGGGACATAAAGAATGCTTTATCTAAGGAAAGGTTCTAATAAGAATAGTAATAAATTGATATCAATTAATATCTAAAGTAACAGCTGGCTGCCCAACATTCTCGACCTTCTTCATCACCTTCTTCTAGACTCTGAGAGCACCTGCACTCACATGCACCTACCCACACAGACATATAATTTAAAAATATATCTTTAGAAAATGACATTTTGACTGATTGTGATGATATACACCTTTAAACCCAGAATTTAAGAGGTAGAGGCAAACAGATCTCTGTGATTTTGAAGCCAATCTGGTCTACATAGTAGTTCTCAGCAGCTGGGACTACATAGTGAGACCCCGTCTTAAAAACAAACAAACAAAAAAAAAACACCAAACAAAAACAAAACAAAAACACTTCACCGAAGACGAGGGAAATTAACAAAACAAACTGGGAAAATTATCACAAAAGAAAAGAAAATTCAAGTCGATTGAAACTTTGGTATCTTCCATTGCAATCTTCTCATGCTCAGGTGACAACACTGAGGATCGGAGGGGTTAGATGGTTTTCCAAGTCCACTGCACTCAGGTCAGAAACTACAGTCAGGATACTGGAGTCTTCCCACCGCTATCTAAATGGTAACAATCCTCAGGGTTCAACTTCAAAATGATTAAGTTTGTGAAGGGGAATGTTACAAATGTGTAGCAGTTAAGAACAGAAGGCAAGGACGCTGATGATTCCCACGGACAAGGAGGATTGGGGGAAGGTCCTTAGATAGAGCTTCTTACCATGCCATGTAGAGAGCACTGGACACAGCACCTTTCTGTGCAACTGGGAGACTCATGACAATAATATTAGTTGTGCTTGAATGTGCCTTTAATAATTCCTTTAACCTCATCTGCCGGTGTGTCTTATAAGGCTCAAGCTCATTATCTGTTATACGCCATGGTTTGTCTTCCTTCATTTTACCTGCAGTGTCCTGTTCTTTATCATCTTCATGAAGTCTGTATGGTTCAATCATTTCATCTTTGGTTTCATATTGATATCTTCTAGGAACATGACATAGGAGAAGTCTATTTGGAATTTACTAAGTAAAGTAGTCATCGCTCTACGGTCATGGCCTATTCTGCTTATTTTTCCACCAATGCATACTCAGATCTTACAATCTTGTCACTTTTTCTTGGTAGTCAGAAGATAGAGTATCAAGCAGGTCAAACCTCCATTATCAAAAAGAAACCAGATATCAATAGTATTCTTCCTTTGTTTTTTCTGAAACAGTGTAATAGTTTCAAGAAGCTTTTGGTCAGCTGTATTTAAAGGTGCAACAGTGCCTTTGGATTCTTTTTTCAACAGTGGTTGAGTTGGAGTCTTGCCATCCTCTTCTTCGTCTTTATGTGTAATGGATTTTTTCACCAGATAGATTGGAAGAATCTAGATCTGAGTTTTTATTATAGTCCACATTCACCACAACATCCTTGCTATCAAGTGATTTCTCTTATGAAGACAATAATTTTTTTTGTCCTTGAAGATATGTCCAGCCTTTCCTTTAGGCAGATTACCACTACTCCATATTGTATGTCAAAGGCATCATGAAGTAAGATTATATACATATCCATATCCCTCATATCTTCCTGTAACCAATATTTCCTAAATGTCATATTCAATACACAATATCATGTGTGCATTTTTAAATGGATAATAGGGCATGAACTGAGCGCTGCTATCCTGAAATGTACACAGGTTCACTGGCTTTGTTTTTTTAAAGGTTTTTCCCATTCAGGAAAACATCACAGTGACCTGTACTACAGGAACCAAATGTCATACATCATATATGTGTGTATAAAATACATAAAATATACCTAAATATACATTAATAGGGAGGGTAGTGTTGTCAGTGAAATAATGTAAGAAACTTTCCACTTTTAAAAAATACGTTACTTGGCCAGGCGTGGTGGCACATGCCTTTAATCCCAGCACTCGGGAGGCAGAGGCAGGTGGATCTCTGTGAGTTTGAGGCCAGCCTGGTCTACATAGCGAGTTCCAGGTCAGCTGGAGCTACAGGGAGACGCTGTCTCAAAATGACCAAAAAAAAAAACATTACTTTATGTAACACTAGACACCAGGTCAGAAATTTAAGGTTGCTGTAGAAAAGTGAAAAGAAAAAAATTCGAGAAGTAATTCTTAGAGATATTAGCTAGTGTTGAAGCTATTTCTATTTTATGTTGAATTTTGATGACCTTAACTGCTGATTGTTTTAGTCCTAATCATTGATGATAACTTGGAAATAATTATGCAATGGCATTTGAGTCTATTGTTGCTACAGGCAAAGAATTCAGTGGGTTCAGAGAGAATGTTGGTATTGATTATTAACAGTTAATTAAATAAAATATTTATTTGTTGCATTATTTCCTATGTATTTTAGGTTTCCTTTTACATTCTTTTTATATTGCTTTCTGATATTAGATGTTTTTTAAGAGTATGGAAATAGGGGCTGGAGAGATGACTCAGTGGTTAAGAACACTGTTCTTGCAGAAGACCCAGGTTCGAATCCCAGCACCCACATAGCAGCTAACGACTGTCTGTAACTCCAGTCCCAGGGGATCCGAATGCCTCTTCTGACCTCCGTGGGCATTGCTCGACATGAGTGCACTTACCTGCATGCAGGCAATACATGCATACAGATAAAATAAAAATAAATGGAAAAATTTAAAGATTTCTGGTCTGGTGGATGATTATCTACTAAGTTTAAAAATGTAATATTTTGATAATATTTTACTGTAGCTGTCACACAAATGTTTTCCTAATGTTTTAACCTTGAGTATTGCAGTCACTGCTTTGGAAAGAGGTTACTGCAATAAAGGAAGTGGATTCATTAAAACAGTAAAAACAAACAAACAAACAAACCAAAAACAAATGCGCAGCAACATTCACAGGTAAGTGTTAAAGAATGCTCTGCTTTTTTTTTTTTTGATTTTACATTTCATCTCTTGGTTTTATACATTTGTGAATTGAAATGGTTAATTGTGACTGCTAAATTGTTTGGATTAGAAATACCTAGTGGGGCTGGAGAGATGGTCCAGTGGGTAAAGTGTAAAGCACTTGCCACACGAGCATGAGGACAAGAGTTCAGAGCTCTAGAACCCACATGAAAGCTTGGCAGGCATACAGGCCACCTGGCATCTCAGTACACAGGTGGCAGAGATGGGGAATCTCTGGACAAGCTAACTAGCCCGACTAGCAGAAATGGCAAGTTCTGGATTCAGCAAGAGATCTGGCCTCAAAAATATAAACTGCAGAGCAATCAAAGAAAAAGGTTGATCTGTTGTCAACTTCAGGCCTCCACATGCATGTGGACACATGGGCCCTTGCACATGTGAACACACACATGCACAGCACACACATATACATTAAAAACAAAACTAAACTGGGCTCAAGAGATGGCTCAGCAGTTAAGAGCACTCTCTGCTCTTGCAAAGGACCCAAGTTTGATTCCCAGCACCCACTTGACAGCTAACAACCATCCATAACTCTAGTTCTAGGTAATCTGATGTTCCCTTCTGACCTTCATGGGTATTGCATGACATAGGTGTACTTGGATACATGCAGACAAGACTCTCATACACATAAAATAAGTAAATTTTTTTAAAAAAATAGTGATTGCCCCTCTTCCGGAGGAGCCAAGTTCACTTTCCACCACCCATGTTGGGTGGCTCAAACCTGCCTGTAACTCCAGCTCCAGGGGAGCCAACAGCCTCTTCTAGCCTCTGTGGGTACCTCCCATATGTGGCACACACACACACAGTGAGGCACAGATATAGAGACAAAAACAACCAAATCTTAAAAGATATTCAGTACCTTTAAAAAAAAAAAAAAAAGAACAAACAAACAAAAAACTATAACAGTGGGGCAGGAGGGGAAAGAATAAAAAAGCTGGCAGAAGGAAAAAAAAAAAAAACCCAAAAACCTAGGGGCTTAATGACCACATCTCTAATTTGATCATGAGGGCTCTGACCTAACCCTGGATTAATATGTTGATGAATTAATACTATGGCAATGTCATTTCAAACTGGTGAAAGGTAGAGGTGGTGCCTAGTTAGCAGAAGTAGGGCAGTTGGGGCATGTCCTTGGGGCCATATAACTCCCTGGCCTCTTCCCATATCCCCTTCTCAGCTTTCAGCCCACCAAGAAATGAAGAACAGCCTCCATCTCCTGTCACCACAATTTTCTGTAAGCGACTTAAGTGAATCTGATCCTTAAATAAATCTTCCCTCCTGTAAGTCATTTTGGTCACCATGTCACAAATTAACTAATACAAGAGCCTTTTTTTTTTCTATGCATTGAAAACTTGTAGAAGACTTTTAACCTATGTAATATTTACCTGTAGAATCGAGTCTCACAACATATGACACTATTTTCTTTCTATTGGAGTATATATATATATATGTATTTGATGTACTATATACAGCTTGAATTGTGCTTTCTATTGTTTACAACACAAATAAATACTTTCAATATTTTTATTCAGAATTTTCACTATATTTTCAAAGGATATTTTATTGTTCAATATTTTCAGCCATTACATTTTTAATTCTTAAACTCATAAGCCAGAAATAGTATATCACCTTTATGTCATTAAAGTGAATCTGACTCAGTTTCATCTTGCTTGGCTAATGACAACCTTAGCCATTTTGCTAATGTCTATCCATATTTCTCAGGCCACATAGAAACTCAAGAGTTTCATAGCATAACTTGAGCTCCCCCAAAATTAGGGTTTATTGACTTATTTGTCTTTTCTCCTTCCTGAGACAAAATCTCCAGACTGGCCTTAAACTCTACACAATTCTCCTGCCTCAATCTTCTGAATGTTGGGATTATATGATTCCCAACCCAGGAGATTGTGTTTGTTTGTTAAACTGTCTTGAAAATACACAGAAAGAAGAGATGGAAGCCCTGCCTCTGCACCTGGAGGGCTCAATATGAGCCTAAAAAGCCAGAATTGAGACTTTTATGATGTTTTCTAGCTTAATGAACTGAGACCCCCAGCTAACTGTCCATTTCCATATTTGCTCCATGTTGTTTTATCCTTTCTGTAAATTACAATAATGCTGTGGAGAAGACAGAGACAAATAGAGCAGTTGGTTCTCTCCTAGTTCTGCACAAAACTGTAAATAAATCCATTTTTTCCATTTTATACATTTTATATTATTTTCTTTCTATACAAGTGAGTGGCCAGACACCAAGATGGGCCTTTATGGCCAGAGGTGCCATAAACACTTATAGAATGACTAGAAAACTATCAGATGCTTTGGTGCATTAGTTAAAGACCACTATGATAAGGTGCTCTGTATCTAGCCCACTCCCTGTTGAAGGTAATGAGTACCACCAGTCAAAGGAATCTTACCAAGTCCTTCAAGATTAACCTTCTTCTGGGGATGGAGAGATGGCTCAGCCGTTAAGAGCACTGGCTGCCCTTCCAGAGGACCTGGGTTTGATTCCCAGCACCCACATGGCAGAGAACAACCATCTGTAACTCCAGCTCCAGGGGATCCTACTCCCTCTTCTGGCCTCCACAGGCATTGCAGGACTTGAGTGCACTTACATACATGTAGGCAAAACACTCATACACATAAAATAAAAATAATGTATCAAAAAAGATTAGCCATCCTTGAAGTTCCATGTATTCAGTTAATGTCAACTTTTTCCATACCCTGGTGTCTCTCCAAGGATGGGACCATGGATGCTGGCTTATCATAGGTCCCATAGACTCCTATCCCTTTCCTAATCTGGTCCACATTCTCTTCTGTGATACTTTGGGCTCTTTGTGTCTTCCTTGTCTCTCTGCTTCTTCATCACCCTTCCACTAAACCAAGGCTTTTGAGTGCCAAAGCAGAGAAGGAAGTTTATTTTCAAGTAACAAAAAAGAACAAATTCTGGCAGGAGGAGAAGCTGGGGGAATAACACAAAGAGTTGCAGTTCTTTCTGATCTTTGCAGTGTAGTGAAAAGAAAACAAACTTGTAGGTTGATCAATCAGTCTTTCACAAGCATCATGAATACACTCTCATTTTGATTCTTGTGAATATTGAGATTATAAAAATCCTGCTACAATTGGGTATGGGGCTACAGGCCTGTAATCAATCTCTGCAGAAGGATCAGCAATTCAAGGTCATTCTTTGCAACTTTCAAAGTTTGAGGTCAGCCTGGGTTTTGTGAGACCCAGTCTCAAAAAGTAGGCTAAGCATAAGTCTCCATGACTACAATAGTCTAGTAACCTAACATCAAGGGGACATTGGAAATGGTGCAGTGTTACTTCTTTGATTTGCAGAAAATGAGAGCTGGGTGTTGTGGTTCACACACACCTATAATCCCAGGGGTCCCTGGGCAATTGAAGTAGAAGAACGGCCATGAGTTGGAGGCTGTCCTGGGCAAAAGAATGAGACACTATTTTTTTTAAAAAGTACACAAAATACCCCAACAATAGCTAAACAAGTACAGAAAATGAAATTAAGGTCCAGGGTGGGACAGTCTCTTTCTGCCACCATATACTTTGTGACCTGAGAATTTACAGCTTACCTTAACAAGTTCTGGAATAAAGGTAGAACCAGCTTTCAAACTGTGGTAAGAGAAAAAAGCCAGAATTGTTAAGCGTAGTTTTCATGACATTTATTGTAAAACTGGGCAAAAGATTTTAATAGCAATCCAAAAAGATATAAAAAAGAAATTTCAGAGAGAATTTAGTGTTTACTCTTTAAATGTTGTTACAGTAATACAGCTTAATTTTTAAGTAATATTTTTGTTATCATATAGAATAATGTGTTTCATTACAGTATTTTAAATTTATTATTTATTATTATTTTATTTTATGTGTATGAATGAATTGTCTGCAGGTATGTAAATGCATCCATTGTCATACAATACTCACAAACGTCAGAAGAGGGCGTCAAATCCCCTGGAACAGGAGTTACTGACAGTGGTTAGCCTCCATGCAGGGTACTGGGAATCAAACCTGGGTCTTGAGAATAGCAGCCAGTGCTCTTAAACACTGAGAAATCTCTCCAGTCCCTCATTACAGTATTTTTATATGTGTGCTGTACTTTGCTCATATGAATCCACCCCACGACTCTTTTCCTCTCTTTACCCTCCTGATGGTTCCTTTCCTTATCTTTTCTCTTTTCATATCACACACACACACACACACACACACACACACACACATACACATATGATGCACAGATGCACACACACATACATATGTAGATATATATATTCTGTATGTGAAAGAAAAAATGGATAGTTGTCTTTCCCAATATCTTTTCTTATTCCCTTAATAATAAATTTTAAACAATTATTGAACTTAAACTTTCATCCTCAAGATCTTAGATATAACAATTGCATAATGGTTACTTTACATGCTAATTTCAGAAAAATATAAAACGTTAATTGAGTTTTAAATTTTCCTCATTAACTTAAGCATTATGAAATGGCTCTATGTTTTATAAAAAGGATTTGAAGAAATTTATAGATTTGATTATTCCAATGTTACTAATAAGGTCTGGCAAATGTTTAGTTACAGCTTTTATTAAGCATTTTGATAAAGGAGTAAACATTTTGAAATAAGACTGTATAATAGGGCCTATTAAAATGTTTCAGATAGCATTTTACTTAGATGACAATCAGTTTTTCAGGGGAGCATGATGTGGTAAAATTATTAAATGCCAAACTTTTGTTTAGTTGGTATCACTTTCATGTGGAAAGGCAATTTAAATGTGTAAAATATTCTTCAGGATATTTATATAAATATATTGTTTGAGGTTTTCTTTTAGGAAGAGTTTAAGGAACTTGTCATTTTAAGAACCACATATCAGAGTCAACTAAGGTAAAGTAACTGCTAAAAATTCAGTCCCTGAGCAATTTTTTCATGAATGTCATCACTAGAAACTAAAATTGTACCTTTTCATTCTTCTGTTTAATGAAAACAGGAAATGAAATCCAAATCCATTAATATTTTTAAACATTAGTTTTACTCATTTAAATTGTTATATGAATGACAATCATAATTTTTCCCACCAATAGAATGATGAAAAATAAAGAATAATTGGTATAATCAGTGACATAAACAGCTTTTCTTCATGTATGAAGACAGAGTTGAATATATATTTCAGTTTCATAATAGGTTAATAGAGAATATCTATATGATTAGTTTTCACTTATTTTCCTATACATTGCATGTGTTATAATAAGGAATACCTGTAATTTTATTTTAGAAATAAATATTTTGAAATATTATATGAATTTATATATAAAATATAAATGTTTCCCAAATAATGATGAATTATAGAGATATCTATGGTAGGTTGATCGCTCTTGTCAAGTCTTCACATCTTTTCCATACTTCTGTGCACTTGACTCTGTGATTTAGGGTTTATTCCATTAAAAGCAATGATGACTGGCCAAATTAATTAATTAATTAATTAATTAATTATTGATACAGGGTCTCCCTGTAGTGGGGCTGGCTTGGAACTTACTATGTAGACCAGCCTGGTCTTGAACTCACAGAGATCTGCCTGCCTCCTCCTCCCAAGTGCTGGGATTAAAGGCATGCTCTACTGTGCCCAGCTCAAATTATTTTTTAACTACTAGAATATGGACAAAAATGGCAACAAGACAGTTTAATCCACTTCCTTCATTTCAGAGGCACACCATGGAATAAAGAAACATTTGGTGGCAGCCTTTTTAGTTTGGTTCCTCAAATGCTAAAGCACACATAAATGAAATCTCTCTGTAGTGGTGCCTGCATACTGCAGTCCAAGCACTAAAGTCACTGGGGCAGGAGGATCTCAAGTTCAAAGTCAGCCTGGGCTACAAAAGGAAACTGTCTCAAAAATAGAAGAGCTGAGGATGTAAGTCAGTGGTAGGGAATTTGCCTAGCATGTACAAAGCCCTTTGATTTATCCAAAGCACTTTACAAAAAACAAAACAACACACAAACAGAAACAAAACAAAAACCTTGACCCAACTATTAGTCTACGCTAAGTCCACTGAGCCTCATCCTGACACCAACCCAGTGTTGTTCCACCAAAGCACAGCCAACACTGTCTCCAAACATTTGATAGAGCTTTGTGATAGTTCACCATACAGCATTGCAGCAGCAATAGCAGAAACTTACACAAAAATAGTGAGTATATCAATTCATGAAGAAAAAAAAAATCTATAAATCATTTGGACAGAGAATTAATTCAACATGTTTCTGGGCTTAGTGTCATCAGCATTATGATTTGGGAGTCATTGTGGTTCTCATGCTTTTTTGATTGTGGAGATAATGTTGGGTGGGATGAACTGTAAGGCTGATAAAAGACATTCTTGTTTATTGAACATTCTGAGACTAGTAAAAAGTGCCAAATGAAAGGCTCTCTATAGTTGAATGTTTGTAGAGAACCACTCTGTGCCCCTGCCATTTATTCCTTCAGTGGTTAGCTTAGAATAACGACCACGAGTATAGAGTTACGTCAAGACTGTGAGAGTTTATAAGATGAATAGGTGATACATACTTTGCCTCTGTGACATTGAAAACCAAAGAAGAGATGTATCAGTGCAACAGAAAAATTTAAGTGTTATAAGATTCTTACAGAATAAAAGCTTTAAAGCAATAATCTCCAGCTGTGTCCATCAGGAAATGCTCCTGGGAGGAGATGGCACTTGAGCTAGATCTCAGCAGACATGATTTAACAGGAAGAAATATAAAGCCATGTGTTGACTGGGAAAACACATGGAAGCATAATAGAACTACTTTAAAGTTGTCAGTTTTTCTATTTCAGTGGGATATTCTGTGCCAGGGATTGGATGGAGATACAACTGAAAAGGTGCACAGAATTTAAGAGTTCCTAAGAAGTCTTATAGAGAACCCTAACTGTACAGTGCAGGGAAAAGGGGGTGTGAAATTCAAGACTGGGAACTCTAGAATGGAGACACATCTGCATAGCCCTGACTTCAGAGGGAACAGTGTCACAGACCCCATCAATCTGCATTCACTTCCTTCAAGAAGGAAGAATATTTGCTGATGGACTATAATGCAGATTTTTTTGGGTCTTTTTGAGACAGGGTCTCCCTGTAGCCCCAGATGGCCTGGAACTCACTATGTAGACCAGACTGTCTTTGAACTCACAAAGGTCTACCTGCCTCTGCCTCCCAAGCACTAGGATTAAAGGCATTGCCACCACACCCAGCAATGCAGATATTTTTAAAAAGGCTTCCTACCACCATAAGATTATAAGGAATAGTATTTTTTAAAATTAATTGCAATCATTTAGGCCATGCAATTCTAACGTATATTAGAATCGCCTGGAGTTCTTATGAAGCTACAGATTTCCAGTTTCCAACCAGAACATCACATTATGATATACTCAGGAATCAGTAGTTTACTAAGTATCTTGAGTGATAAGGAAGGTGGTGGTCTCCAAATCAGTCTTTGGTCCTGGTTGAGGAACCATAACAGTACCCACACAAAAAACGCTTACTGCCCGCTTTTCATTTTATCTGACCCTGGGCTATGGACATGCACACTTAACCTTACTGTGTGTCTTTTAACAAACACTATTTTTTCAGATTAGTGCAAACCAACAATGGAGGAATTAAACAGCCACCAGTCACCGTGCTTATAAAGGGCTCCTTCAGGATATGAACCAAAGATGATCTGACTCTAGAATTCACATTGGAGAAATTCATGGCATTAAAAGCTGTAGCTTTTGTCTCCTCATGTCGTTCTCTTTTCAAAAGTTTCAACTGATTGGGACCAGTGCCACATTTAACAAGATTGCGTGATTAAATTTACTCCAGTAAAATTTTCATTCCTAAGTAGAGAAAGACCAGCTGGAACATATAATCAGTCATCATAGTGGGATGCCCTAGATATGAAGATGCCCATCCTACCAAGAATAATACATATGCACATAGCAGTAATTCCAAAATAAATATAGAAAACTTCTACAGCATGTGTTATTATAACCATTTAAGTAAAAACATAACTTTAACTGGGACATTATCATTGCTTTGAGCATTTTTTTCACTGTCTCAAAATTGACATCTCAAAATAAATTCATAATCTTGAAGCCTAAGCATTAATTGTCTAAAAGAACAATCCTCAATAAAACATGACCACAGGTAGATTTAACGTTCTTCTTGTCAATAGCCTTTCGATCCAGACTACTACTACTATAACTTTTTAGACAGATGAGCCACTCATCCCTACATGCCCTATGAGATCAGAAGCAAA
Organism: Nannospalax galili; assembly: GCF_000622305.1. Classification (NCBI taxonomy): domain Eukaryota; kingdom Metazoa; phylum Chordata; class Mammalia; order Rodentia; family Spalacidae; genus Nannospalax; species Nannospalax galili. The sequence goes on from NW_008333659.1 coordinate 1,566,736, forward strand.
GGTAACTTATGTTTCCTTAAAAGGAAATGCGAGAAAAATACACTCTGGGTTATAGTCAAAGTTCAATCAACCTACTACAGATGTTAATTCTTTCCAGAAAGAGACAGACTTAAAGAGGGATTAATTAAAGCTGGGGATGGAGCTCAGGTGGTAGAATGCTTGCCTAGCGTGCACGGTAAGAACCACGCATGGTGACTGCGACCCCAGGACTGGAAATGGAGGCAGAGGATCAGAAATTCAAGGTTATTTTTGGCTACAGCAAGTTCAAGATCAGTTTGAGCTAAAGATGATGAGAAAGAGTGTGGAGAGAGATGGAGAGAGAGAGAGAGAGAGAGAGAGAGAGAGAGAGAGAGAGAGAGAGAGAGAGAGAGAGTGACATATATAAATAAGACCCATAAAAGTTCAAGTAGAATATGTTGGATTAATAGTTGATATTGTCCATTAGTTACAATTTTTTTTCCAGTTTCAGTGTACAATTGTTCACTGTGATTGTATTTCTTCCTTTTAAGAAATATTTTATTATTTTTATTTTATTTTTATGAGTATGAGTATTTTGCCTGCATGTACGTAAGTGCACCTATCTCATGCAATGCCTGTGGAGGCCAGAAAAAGGCATTGGGTCTTCTAGAGCTGGAGTTACAGATGGTTGTTAGCCACCATATGGGTACTGGGAACCAAACCCAGGTTCTCTGCAAGACCAGCCAATGCTCTAAACTGCTGAGCGATCTCTCCAGGCTCTGTACTTGTTCTTAGAGGTGATAACTAAGGAAAAAGTTGTGACAGTATGGTATCTCTTTTTAACTGATAATGAGTTTCTATTTGCTTTCTAATTCACACACTTCTTTCACTTAATAACATTTTTCTTTTGCCAAAGAAGTGAGATGACAGTATTTGAAAATTTTACTTTTAATTTCAGACTAAGTAATTAACATAGGTCATCAAGTTATTTTTCCCCCCAGGCCATTGGAGATGGCTTTTGTTTTAATTTTATTCAGAATTAGCTTTGTCCCAACCTTTTTTTTTTTTTTTTTATCTTTTTGGGACCGGGTCTCCCTGTAGCCCCAGCTGACCTGGAACTCACTATGTAGACCAGGTTGGCCTCAAACTCACAGAGTTCCCCTGCCTCTGCCTCTCAAGTGCTGGGATTAAAGGCATGTGCCACCATGCCCAGCTCCTCCCAACACTATATTAGGAACAACTTGTGGGCACTGTAGCCGCTGGTTTCTCTGTTTTCCTTTCCATTTGCATCCCACTTGTTGTGTATCCTATAATAGCTTTAAGGAGCTTATTAGCTTGAAATTAGATAAAAACAAAGAGCCTGTTCAGTCCTGTTAATGCTGTAACTGTCTAAAGCAGGTATAAATATATGTAGGGTAGCCTCCACCACTCACTGACTTCTTCAGGCTTTCATAGCAAACTTAAAATTCCTTGACTTCCAATAAAAGACCAATCTTTTTATTGGCTCAGTGGGTAGAAGTGCTTGCCTTGCAAGCCTGACCATCCAAGTTTGATTCCTGGAACCCACGTTAAAAAGTCAGAAGTGGTGATGAGTTTCTGTAATCCCAACGCTCCTGTGGTAAAATGGGAGGCAGAGATGGAAGATCACAGTCCTGCGGGTATGAAACTGTGTGTTTTGATAACGAAGTGGAGATCTTTTTTAAACGTTGGAACCTCATTTAATTTTATGTCTTATAGAGTTTATAATGAGTAAAAGATTATATAAGCGTAATAATTCATCTGTAAACCTAGAAATGTACAGCCAATTTTGAAAGAGATGTACCCTAGCTCAGAAAAATGTTATTGAATAGGTTAATGCTGTTGTAATGAAATGCTTCTTTTAATTAAAATAATAAAAAAAAGAATACAGCATGAAAGAAACAAGATAGGCTTTTCCTCAACAAGGTGGAAGGAGAGAATGAACTCCTAAAAGTTGTCCTCTGACCTTCACACTTGTGCCATGGTGTGTATGTGCCTGCACAGACACACACTCACATGTACACACAAACACAGATAATATATAGAAAATACATTTAAAAGTTTAAAAGCCCCATCTTTGATCAGATCTACATTGCTTATTTATTAATTCCAACTCCCAGAGTATCCCTCAGTTCTTCATATGCACAGACTCAGCCTGGTGCCTTTGCACACACCCTGCCCCTCTATTTAATTCCATCTCAACTCCTCCGCCTTTCTGAACAGCTCTTCTCACACAGAACCCAGGTTCCATCCTCCCCAAGAAGCTTTCTCAATCATTACCTTCAAATAAGCTGGGTTCCCTTGCTGAATTTTCCTAGACTGTCATTTATTGATCATATGGCAGTTGTGTATTTGTCTTTCTAGACAGTTTCAGGAAATTATAAACTCTTGGGGACTGGAGACATGACTCAGTGATTAAGAGCACTGGCTGTACCCACATGGTGGCTAACAACTGTTTGCAACTCCAGTTCCAGGGGTTCCATTGCCTTCTTCTGACCTCCATGGGCCTTGCATGACATGGGCTGCACTTACATGCATGAAGGCAATACACTCATACACAAAAAATAGAAGTAATAAATAAAAAATATTTTTAAAAAAAGGTGCCCTCTGTAATTTGAGTACAACATCATCTCAGCCTTGGGTAAAGAGACTCAGACAGCATTCTGTAAACTGTCAAATAGTGCAACAGGACACAGAAGCTCTGGGTTTGCTGAGCAACTCTGTGATTATTTGTTGGCCCTTCCTATCAGTAGAACAAAAATTGAAATACTGAAAATAAAAAGAAATAAATAAATTATAAATTATAAACTCTTTTTGAAGACAGGTGCTCTATCTTGTATTTTAAGTTTCTAGCACCGCTCCTCCCTGCAAACGGGTGTCAATAAATTCCTTTTGTTTTGTTCCTCCACACCTGGCAGTGACGTACAAATTCACACTTAGCAGTTATTTCTCACAAACCTTATGTGTGGCTTATTTTCTGGGTTTATAAACAGTGCAGGTCCCCTACTTTTAAACCAATATAACTCTAATAGATAAATACTTATTGTATCTTTTTTTTGAGGCCAATTGTCTGCTGTGCCTTGTATTATATAACCTTGAAAACACATAAAACATAAATGATTCCAAACTTTTGACTATGAGCACTTTGTTTTTATATTCGCCTTCTTTGTGTCTTTGCTTCCTGGGCATTACCATGTATGGAATATTAAGTGAGAAGGATAGAAGAACATGGGTAATCTACACACCGGGCAAGCTGTTCTGAATACTCAAGAATTAGTCTCAACACTACTGAATCTCTATTTATCAAGAGTAAATATTTAAGGTATAATCAATGATTTTTAGTTCCTACTGGTACAGATATTATCTAGTTATTTAAGATACAAAGTGATGACCCATAAGTAATTCTCAGAATTTTGTTAAGACCAAACTAATCTTTTTTTCAGTATTCATAGGAGCTATGAAATGAATCAAAGAAACAACTAGTATATAAAATATGTCATATTTTAGTCTGTTCTCCGAATCTGGAAAAGTAGGAGCTTTCTTTAAAGGTCTACCTGTCTGGCTCCCAGCATTATAGAAAGCCTGCACAAACATAGCCTCTCAAGCTTAAAGACCTGATCAATGGGTATAACTCTATCAAGAGTTTCTACCAAACTCAACTGTGGGTATCTAATCAGACTCACTTGGATATGCCCTTAAACATGCTGCTTCTGTGGCACTACCTCAAGCCTACCAAATCCCTTTCTGGACATGTGAATGGTCAATTATCTAGCTATTTTTTTTCTTCCCACTAGAACCCTATAGCTATAAAGGGGAAAGAAACCATTATGTAGAGTCTCATAATTATGAAAAAAAATCATAGAAAATAAAAAAATAATATTAATTGCACAAAGTGAATCATAAGGAGTAATTCTATTTCTTAATCAACAATTAGAATATTTCGTTAATAGATTTTGAAGTAAACAGAGGGTAGAGGGAGAGAGAGAGAAAGAGAGAGAAAAACAGGTCCTAAAATGAGAGGTTTACTCTTCTGCATCAGGCTGAGCTCCTGCTTGCATTTTTTTTTCACTCTACGCTCCATGTAGAATTCAAAAAATCTGTTCTTTTAGCTTAAAAAAATAATTATGACAGACTAGTTTCTTCCTTGAAATTAGTGCATTTTTTTTTTCTTGAAATGACTTCCTACTTCCAAATTTGCTTCATTTTCTGGCAACTATTTATATTCTTTAAATGAATTATCAGCATGCGAACCTCCTGTTATTTTTACCAGTTTAAAAAAGCCTTTCTTGACCTCACTTATTCCTCAAGCTTTTGCTTATTTTCTTCTCTTCTCAACAGCAAAGTTCCATTGAATATTAGTCAACATCTACTTTTGAATGTTTTCTGTCTACCTATTCTTCCTTTACTTCCCCCAACTCTCCAACAGATCGAGCCTCTCAAGACCCCATCATTTCCAAGTTACCAAAGCCAAAGCTGCATTTCAGGCCTCACTGCATGTGACCTGTCAGCAGCTTTGGACAGAGCACATGTACCTAAGACAGGTACAGAGCACTTCCCTCTTGCTTTCCAGGATGTGGATTTTCCTTATTCTTCAAAGCTTCTCCTTCTCACCTCCTAACTTATGATTCCCTTCGGCTCCTTGAACTCTCAACTTGTTGAGGGTAATTCCTGGGTTGGTACCTACATTGCTTATCTTTTCTGTTGGTATATAGCTACCAATGGTCTTTACGCAGCCTCAAGGCTTTAAATGTTGCCTATATTCTGAATATTTCTAAACCGATATTCCCAGTTTGGAGCTTTGGCCTGATCACTTGACTCATGCATTGAATTCGTCACTTGGAGCTTCACTTAGATATCTAATATGGATGTAAAATGGAACAGCCTTCACACTGCGCTAATTCACCTCCAACCCTCTTCTCATGTGGCTTTCAGTAGCTCTGCGATGGTACATGTACCATGCCAGGTATTTTGGAGACATTCTTGAGTTCTTCCTTCTATCTCATATCTTATTGTATTCCATTAGCAAATGCTCTTAGGTCTTTCTTAAAAATGCATCAGAGTCTGACCACTTATCTTTACTTCCTTTTCTGCTGTTTCTTTCTTAGCTTAGGCTTGAATCAATTCTCCCTTGAACTAGGGCAATGGCTTCTAAATGCTTCTTGGCACTTTTGCCTTTATGCCCCATACTACACCCAGTGTGACAGCAAGACAGCAAAAGTAGCCCCCCCGCCTTCCTTTGGACACAAGTTCCACAAAGTCCAGATTAAATTTAAATTTGAACTCATGATCCTCAACCTCAGCCTCCTGAGTGCTGGCAGTATAGGTGTGTACTATCCCTTTGGCAATCCTTTCAAATGCAAGTCTTCATGTCTCTTCCCAAAATTTTTCAATATTTTTATATTTCACTTAGAAAGCTGAAAAAAAAACTATGTTATATAAGATCCAAAGTACTGTATGGTTTCATAATCTGTGGTTTCATAACACTTCACTCCAAACCTCATAATTTAAAACCAAGAATCATTTGCGTAACATAATTGTTTTCTGAGTCAGGAATCTAGATGTGCCTTAGCTCATTCCTCTGACTTAGAGTTGTATACAAGGCATTGACTGGTGTCTCTTGTGAAAGACCCAGCTGTGGAAGATCCTTTCCAACACTGCTAATGTGGCTGTTGGAAGTCTCCAGTTGGTTATGGAATGAGGGACTCAATTCTTTTCATAGGCCTTTCTGTGGTCAGCTCACAGCATGGCAGCTGCTTTTCATCAGAGAGTAAGCTAGCATAAAGTGAGCGAAGGGAACCAGAATCTTTGTGTGACTAATCTGAGAAGTGACCTTCATTAGAAGGAAGTCTCTGGATCCAGCTCATACTCAGGAGTCCGACTTAAACGGAACTTCAAGACCAGGAGTCAGGCAACATTAACAGCCAGCAGAGAAGACATTCACCACCAAATACTTAGCTCTTCCCCTTTACATATCTGACTTTCTTCTGTACCTTTCTCCATGATCACCGATTAACTGGCTTCTTCCCTGTTGTTCCATGTGTGAGTCACAGTGCTCCATGCCATCTGGGGTAAGCATGTGAAGCTTAGTGAAGTTTTAATTTTTTAATATTTTCTTTTGAAACAGGGTCTCACTGTAGCCCTGGCTGACCTGAAACTCATTATAGACAAGAGGCTGGCTTCGAACTCACAGACATCTGCCTGCTTCTGCCTCTAGAGTGCTGGGATTAAAAATATGTGCCACCATGTCCAATTCTTAAGAAGTTATTTGAAGTAAGTAGGAAGGTGGTGATCTTCTAGGAACCCTGCAGGATTTCATTGCCTTGAAGTCAGTACCATGCTTAGAGCTGGGGTGCTGAGATTGGGTTATACTAGGTTATTACTAGGAATCTATAGCATTGTGTGTGGTGGAAGGTATCTCGGGAGTGATTAGAGCTGGCTTTCTGAGTTGCTAGAAACAAACACACAAGACTTTACAAATGATGTCCAAAATTTAATTTGAAAAGATACAGGTAAAAATATTGCATTATTGTAGATGCAAAACCAGACTATGGCTCTAAATTGTCACAATCAAAACAGTGTACAACAGTAATCTATTTTGATAGAACAGCAATTGGAACTGAGATGGTTTAAGAGAAACATTATTAGAGCTCTATTTTGATAAGATATTTGTTCTTTCAGCCCTTTCATTAGTAATTTCTTATGAAAGTTTTTTGTGTTAGCATACACTCCTTCAGACAAAGATCAGGCTTTGTAGGTTCCAGTGACTTCAGAGACACTTCATAAATATTAAATAATCAATTTTGACTCTGCACATACAGGCGGGATCTTCAACAAAAGCTCCACACTTTCCTGATTGTTACATTTCATATAGGTAGATGTATTTTAAAAATAACTGAAATATATACGTATATGTATATATATATACCATATATGGTAGGCAGTCATGTTTTCTAATGAATTGGCAACATAAGTTTTGATTACTTTAATTAATAGCATAAGTATCAAATGCTAAGATTATATAAAAAGCAGTATTTTTTATCACATTTCAAAAGGTCCAGACCTTTAAAAAATTCTTATTAAAAATGTTTCTGTAAGTTGGATTATTAAGGCAAACATTTCCAATTGCTACGAGCTACATAAAGAGCAAGGATTTTAATATACTAATAGTATCATGGTTCTTATTAAATGCATCTAATTTTAGCTAATCATATTCTGAATTCTTTTTACTCTACATTGTTTACCTGACATTTAAAAATTAAATGGAAAGCAATGCACCTAAATCTATACCACACATTTGAAATTGATAGTTTATATTTGGCATAAAAGGGATTAAATTTATAGTCCTGGGTGACAATTTTATGTAACAAGGCATGAGAATGTAAAATTCCATTCAAATTCTTTTCTTATCATTATTCATGAAAAACAGCATTTCTCAGCAGGGAAAGCTAACAGTGATATTACATGGTGACATTATTTCAGAAGAGTTGTCTACGATGCAGAATATCTAATTTTTTCACACATGAGTAAGGACTATGTAAAATTTAGCATTTAATTTGCGTTCTCTATGCAGTATTCTAAAGGGCAAGGTTAAGTATTTTTGAAATATTATACTAACCTAAAATTAATTTAAAAACAAGAACTTAATATTTATGCATCTCATTTTGTCCAAGTCATTCCAAATAGCTTTGCCAAAAAGAATAGTATATCTTGATATACTAAAAACACAAACACTATTATTGCTGCTTTAGTAAAAAGGAAACTGGAGCATGGAATTGCATAAATGATTTTTCTAAGACAATTCAAATAAAGAATAGGAACACAGGAATCATAATACATCCACAGTTTCAGTATTCCTCAGTTTAATGTTTGATGCTTTTCTTTTAATCTTGAAAACTAGTAGAACAGCTGGATCACCTCGTGTGAGGGGAAGAAGCTGTTAACTGCTGTTTTCATAACCTTATAGAATCATAGTCAATGCAAGACTGTGCAATTTAATCCACAGACTTTGTGGGCAAGGGAATTGAAATCAGGACAGACTGTGACTTGTCTGAGTATTTGGTATTTGTTAATAGCACAGCCTTGGCTCAAACCCAGGTGTCTGTTATACTGTTACATTGGAGATTATGGTAAAGAAATTTAATAAAATTTCCAGACTCACTACTACTTTATGCAATTATATAATGACATAAAGAGTTTTGTTACAAGAGAATGTGACTTGAGTATGCTTCAAATATAATCCATTCTTGATATGTTATCCTCTGTTATCTTTTATACTTAAGAAACAATATAATTCTACAAATCTCACTTAGTTCAAGAAGCTAAAAATCTTCACTCATTGCTCCTTATCTATGAATTCTCTACCTCATTTTATTATTTCTTTACTTAATAATGAAGTCATTAACTCTCTAACAAAGTCACTTAACTCTTCTATTCCTGAAGTTTAATCTTAAGCAGAGTCAACAAACTTTTGCTGCAAAGTATCAGAAGTAGTAAGTAAATAATTCTGAAAGGATACAATTCTGGTGTGATTGCTGGTTGATGTTTGAAGTATCAGCACAGTTCTGGAGATAGTGTGAAGGAACAGAAGTACCTGTCACTTCCCTACAGAAATAGGCTAGTGGTGGATGGGGCTTGTGACATTGATCTAAAGCATGGTGACGGCAGAATGAAGGATTAGCATCACCATGCCCATGGTGCTATTTGTTCAGGAATATACTGGTCATAAAATAAAATCACCATCAAAGTCTAAAGCTATAGTTTATTCGGGGGCTGGAGAGATGGTTCAGTGATTAAGAGCACTGACTGCTCTTGCGGAGGACCTGGGTTCAATTCCCAGCACCCACATGGCGGCTACAAACCATCCTTAACTCCAGTTCCAGGGGAATCTGAAGCCTTTTTCTGACCTCCGCAGCATTGCACAACATGGATGCACTCACATACATGCAGGCAATACACTCATACACAAAACAAAAATAATAAATAAAATATTTTAAAAATATTTTTATTGATTCAGGAATTTCACACACTGTATATTGATCACAATCAGACCCCTCCCCTACCTATTAAATCTAATCTCTGTTTCTCAAATGCTCTTGGGTGTGGGTCTAGCCCTTGGAGTCTGGTCAACCTACCAATCATCACACCATTAAGGAAAACTGACTCTCCCTTTCTCAATATCTGTCAATTGCCAATAGATCTCCAGCTAGGGCCAGGACTTCCTGCCCACCTCCTCCTTCCATGCTGGGTCCTTGTCTGGTGTGGGTTGCACAGGTCATGCACATGGTGGCATATGTGCTTATGCACTGTGGGTTCAGATTTGGGACTACCCCGTGGTGTTCAGACAATACGATCTCCTTGTAGTTCTCTATCAATCACCTCTGGTTCTTAGTCTTTCTGCCCCTCTTCAGCAATGATCCCTGTACCTTGGGAGGAGAAGGTGTGATATAGGTATCCCACTTGGGCCTAGTGCTCTGTAGCCTCTTATTCTCTCCACGTTATGGGTCTTTGTGTAAATTACCATCTGCTGTTGCAATAACATTCTCTGGGGAGAGCTGAAAGATGCACTAATTGGTGGGTATAACAATAAGAAATTATGAAACAGTTTAATATCATGTTTAATTCGTAGAGTGATAGTGGTAGGTTCTCCCCTATTTTCTGTGACCTTTCTAGTTACAGGTTTTGTCCCTGATAACAGCCTTGGGTATGCACTCCATCTTGTGAAGCAGGCCTTAAATCCAATTAGAAGGTGACTGACTAATCCCATGATATTTGTGCCACTGTTGCATCAGTTGGCATATTTTTCCAAGTCAGTTGTTAGCTTGCAGGATTCACAGCTGGTTGAGGTTGATAATTGCCTTTCTCTGCCAGTACCATGCATAGCACCTTCTAGTACTATGAAAGCTGGCCGGCAGAGATGTTGCTTCAAGGTTAGCATCAGCTTGATTTCTCCTTAATCTACAACTCAGGTAAGTGCTTTCAGCAAGAGGGTCTTACCATCCAATTCGAATGGGTAACCAAGTGCAATGGCAATAGTTAATATTGTTTGAGGATCTACAAGATTGCTCTGGTCAACAACTTCAAAAGAGGGAGACCATTCCTGGTACTGAGCTTTTCATTCACAGGCCTGTGGTGTCTACTGGGGTCATTGAACCCCTGTTATAGGATAACTACATTAATACTCCTTTATATATTGTATATGCGTATATTGAAAGAAGCTTCTGTAGTAGGTTTCCATATGACTTTTTTGAAAGGCCTTTGGTGTTAGTTATCTCCCTTCTTCTTTCTGCCCTGCCTTCCTATTCCTCACCCCATTAAACACATCCCATCTATTATTCCCCCTTACATTTAAACGGCTGCATTCCATCTTCCCTCCCATGACCCACCATGCCTCTTCTTAGTTTCCTGATCTCTAAAGTTATGAGAGAGCATGCCAGGTTTATCTTTCTGGATCTGGGTTACCTCACTTATGATGATTGTCTCCAGTTATATTTACCTATAATTTTCATGTTTGTTTTTCTCAATGATTGAATAGTATTCCATTGTAGAAGTGTACCATACTTTCATTATCCATTCTTCCATGGTTAGAAATATAAGTTGTTTTAATTTCCTAGCTATTGTGAATAGGGTGGCAATGAACAGGGATGAATAGGTATCTCTGTAGAAGGACAGAGTCCTTTGGGTATATGCCCAAATGTGGTATGCCTAAATTATGTGGGAGATCTATTTTTAGCTTTTTGAGGAAACTCCACACTGATTTCCATAATGGCTGTGTTAGTTTGCACTCCCACCAGCAATGAATAACCGTTCCTCTTTCCCCACATCCTTGCTAGTTTGTTTTTTGGATCTTAGCCATCCTGATTGGGGCAAGATGATATTTCAAAGTATTTTTAATTTGCATTTCCCTAATAGCTAAAGATGTTGGACATTAAAAAAAATATATATATATATATATATATTTCTCAGTCATTTATGTTTCATCATTTAAGAACTCTCAATTTAGTTCCTTGCCCCAAGTTTTAATTGGGAAGTTTGTTTTTTGATGTTTATGCAGTCATGGCTGACCTAGAACTCTCTATGGAGACCAGGTTTCAAACTCATAGAGATGCATCTACCTCTGCCTATCCGTGGTGGGATTAAAGGTATGCACCAGCATACCTGGTTAGGAACAACAGATCTAAGCTAAGTCTATAGACTTTCTGAATTGGCACACCTCTTAAAAAATACAATATAACCAGGCGTGGTGGCACATGCATTTAATCCCAGCACTCAGGAGGCAGAGGCAGGCAGATCTCGGTGAGTCCGAGGTCAGCCTGATCTACATAGGGAGTTCCAGGTCATCTAGGGCTAGAGAGACCCTGTCTCAAAAAGACAAACAAACAAAATACAATTTATTTTTTATTGTCTTTGAGATTTCTTTTTTTGTCTTTTTTTGAGACAGGGTCTCCCTGTAGCCCCAGCTGTCCTGGAACTCACTATGTAGACCGGGCTGGACTTGAACTTACATAGATCTGCCTGCCTCTGTCTCCTGAGTGCTGGGATTAAATGCATGCGTCACCATGCTCGGCTTCCTTTTTCTTTTTATCTTCAGTATTATCATTGACATCATTCCTTTTAAGAGTTAGAACTGAGGAATTAGAGAATACACATTATATGCTCCTTAAATATAAACAAAAGTATTTCAAAACCTTTAATGCTCTTACCATTGTCTCTTGAGAATCCAAATAAAACACGAGTAACCTAATTTAAAAAGTATAAACTCACAAGGCTGTAGATATGAGAAGAAATTGATTCACCAGAATGCTCAGCACACTTTCGAAGGTGGACCACAACAGCATGTGACTCATATTACTGAGGAGGCTGGGCATGAAGTGATATAGAAGAGGGCATACACCAGAAATGGACCAACTCACACTTCAGGCTGCCAAACTTCTCAGAGGCTCAGAAGGGAAGGCAAAGGAAGTTAAGATCGAAGACATCAAAGGGAAAGCTGAAGCAATAATTTACAGCATACCTGTAAAACGTTTGGGTGCATTCTTTCTCCAAACCAGATCTGCACTTCTTCAGCACCAGAATTCAATTGTCTTCATAAAGAGAAGAACCTTGAAGCTGTATCTGAATAATCATCCAGAAATGCTCAGAATTCAGGGAAATGCAGAGAAGCAGGAGCCCAAGAGCAAGAGGAACAAGCAGGAATCAAGGTCAGGTGAAATCTACAAGGTAAATCAACTTCTAGACCTCTTTTCCTGGCTGCTCTCGGAAAACCAGCCGTGAAGCAAGAGGAACCTTCTCTTAAAGAACACAAGGTTATGGGGCTGGAGAGATAGTCCAGTGGTTAAGAGCACCTGCTGCTCTCGCAGAGGATCTGGGTTTGAATCCCAGCATCCACATGGCGGGTAACAACCATGTGTAACTCCAGTTCTAGGGGGTCTGATGCCCTCTTCTGACCTCCGCGGGCACTATAAGACATGGTGCATCTACATATATGCAGGTAATACCCTCATACACATGAAATTAATATGATAATAAAATATTTTTTAAAAGGAATGCAAGGACATTTGTAAAACTACCTCTTATTTATGCTTACAGATTAGTGCTGTCCTCAGCCTTGATCAAAGAAGCTTCTTGTAGCTAATGGAAATTAATGCAGAGACTCATCACTGGTTAAGGTGCTAAGAACAAGTAGTGACTGTTGAGTATTCAGTATCAAATGGGACACCCACATCACCCTCTCAAAGACCAGGAGCATTGTGGAAGAGGGACAAAAGAATGCAAGATCTTGGCATTGGAGAGGAGACCTATGAAGAAGTGTCTTATGGGCATGTTATGACCATGACACCCACAAACTCACAGCTGCTTGCCGTTGGGGGCTGCCAGAGAAGAGGAAGCACTGTCTTCAGTCATGTAACTACTGTTGAATTGCCCATGCTCCTGTGGTTAGCTCCACATTCACGCCTATAAGCATGGTCTTGGTTAGACCCACTGGGTCACACAACAAAAACAAAAACAAAGCAAATGACATAAAAGTAGGACAGGAACTTGGTGTAAGGAAGTGGTGTTTGCTGGGGGTGGGAAGGGTAAGAGAAGGCAGGGGGATGATTAGTGCTGTCCTCAGCCTTGATCAAAGAAGCTTCTTGTTGTAGCTAATGGAAATTAATGCAGAGACTCATCACTGGTTAAGGTGCTAAGAACAAGTAGTGACTGTTGAGTATTCAGTATCAAATGGGACACCCACATCACCCTCTCAAAGACCAGGAGCATTGTGGAAGAGGGACAAAAGAATGCAAGATCTTGGCATTGGAGAGGAGACCTATGAAGAAGTGTCTTATGGGCATGTTATGACCATGACACCCACAAACTCACAGCTGCTTGCCGTTGGGGGCTGCCAGAGAAGAGGAAGCACTGTCTTCAGTCATGTAACTACTGTTGAATTGCCCATGCTCCTGTGGTTAGCTCCACATTCACGCCTATAAGCATGGTCTTGGTTAGACCCACTGGGTCACACAACAAAAACAAAAACAAAGCAAAATGACATAAAAGTAGGACAGGAACTTGGTGTAAGGAAGTGGTGTTTGCTGGGGGTGGGAAGGGTAAGAGAAGGCAGGGGGATGAATTGACCAGAGTGTAGTATACCAATGTATGAAATTGGTCAAAGAATAACTTTTTTAAAAAAATGAATTCATGGTTCTGAAAAAAGAAACAGAACAAAACTCAAACTCTTGATTATAAGGGTCCCAACTACCCAGCCCTAAATCCCCAAATCTCTTTTCCTTGCCTCTCCAAGTCTCCTTCCCTCTCCTACTCCCACCCTCAGTACCTACCAACTTTTCAAGTTATTATTGGGTATGCTTTATCAGTTCAGCATCACCAATTAGTGTAAGAAGGTCTCTTAATAAAATGTATACTTTTTATGGAAACTATACCTTATTATACTGAATAAATGAAATTAAATTGGAAAAAAAAGAGAAAGAAAAGAAGCAGACACAAAAACAAGTGTGGCATGGTGAACCACACCTATAATCTTAGCACTTGTGGAACAGAGGAAGGAGGATCAGGAGTCCAAGGTCATCTTCAGTTTCATATTCATTGAGTTCAAGTCCAGCCTGGCATACATGAGATTTTTGCCACACATACAAAAAATCAACCAATCAACCAACCAACCAACCAACCAACCAAACAAACAAACAAACAAATGTCCCAAAACAGGAATCCAGAAATAACTGAAAACAAAAGCTAGAAGAAAACAGATGAAAGAGAAGAAAATATCACAGCTCAGAAACAGGAACAAAGTGCTACTATGAAGGAACAACGAGAGAATAAATACAAATTTCCTGAAATGAAAACCATAACAGTAAATTTAAATTCGGGGTAGGAATAAAGAAAAAGAGAGGGAAAAAAGCCATCAATTAGAATAAGAGACAATGAATGAGAAATATTTAGAGGACTGATTTTGTTTGCTTGTTTTTGAGGGTTAATCTCCCTTTTAATCCAGGTTTTCCTGAAATTCACTCATTATGTGACCCACGTTGGCCTCAAATTCCAGATCCTCTCATCTCAGCCTCCTGAGTACTGGTATTTCAGATGTACCCCTGTGCCCACCTGCTAGAGGACTGACTTTGGAAGGGAAACATCCAGCAAATATTTTCTGTATACAGGGAAAGAAGGAGCAAACTATCAAAAACAGTAATTTTTTGAGAAATTAATGTTTTTAATGCAACCTGTTAAGTACCTTAAAACATTGTAACAGTTTATGGTCTATAAATATTTTTAGAACTAGAGGATGATTATAATATAGATGGGAAAATACTACTATGCTAGTTAGGGAAAACTTAAACATTTCACTATTGAAGTAAATTATGACTATTGGAAAAGAGGTTGATTTTGTCCTAAAATACCTTACAGTTGGGACTGCTGTATTCCTTGGTAGCCACCATATTTTCAAAAGGATACATACTCTAAGCAACAAAAGTAATGGATCTTGTGACATTTATAGTATTAGGTAATTATTGCTGGGTAACAAACCACACTGAAATCAGTGCTTCAAGCAGCCAGTTTATTTCCTGGTAGTCCTGGAGATCAGCAGTTTGGGCTTGGGTCAACTGAGCTTTTCTTGCCTCATTTAGACTCATTCAAGGAACTGTAGTCAAGTAATTAGTCTAGGGCTAGATGCCTCCTATAAGTGGCTATAGACTGGTGAAGACTGACAGATATCTGAAGTTCTAAGAGAGTGGCAATATTTCCTGAGGTTTATGCTTAAAATATTCATAAACATCACCCCTCCTATATCCTTTTGGTCAAAAGAGGCCAAAAGACCAACCTAGATTCAAAATCATAGTGCAACTGCAAACTATATCTCCCACTTCTTAGAACATGGTGTAAATACATGCATATAAAGTAATGGAAAGAATTTGTTGCTATTATAGTATACTATAGGTACACTTTATTGAACCCCAAACCATGACACATGAAGAATATTTGATAAAGAATAGGCTTGATTCAATGTACAGTGTACAATGCAGCAAGGAGCTGTGATAGCCCCTTCTGCCATTCCAACTGATACAGTGTGAAAGAAGATTACGCTTCTCATTCCTGGACACTACAAGTCAAATGAATATCAGAAGGAAGCTTGAAACACTCAATGTAAGGAAGAACTCTTTAAAAAGATGTGAAATATTCTGCTCCAGAAGGCTTTAGGGCTATATTAAGCAATTTAGAGATATGTTGGACCTCTGGGACTCTTCATAATTATTATGGAGGATAAGTTGGTGGTCAGGATCCAGCACCATGTTTGGGAGTGACCTGGGAATAAATGACTACTTCAACTGTCAGTCTCTAAAGAGAGAAGTGTGAAAATGAGGAGGAACAGAACCTTGGATGATTTTGAGGCTGCAGAAAAGGAAAGGAAGAAATATCTACAAAAAGAACAGCCAAGGAGGAAAGGAGAAAATCGGGATCAATGATCTAAGATGCTGTCACTGTAGCATTTGTTTCTGTGTGCAAAGTGTTTGGCATTAAGAATATCTATTTTGCCTTATTCCTCTCTGATGCATAAATTCTTTTCATCTGAAATTCCTGTTTGTGAAGTTATTACTTGGTTTCAGAGTTATTCGGGCTCAAATGACTCCTCCCCTCTGAGTTTTCCATTTATAATAGCATCTTAACTAGTATATCTTTCCTGGGAAGATAAATTACTACAGCTGTGGATTTAAAATCTATGGTTACCTTCCAACTTCCTTCATTTTTAACTGAGTTTATATTCAGGCATTTCGGAGAGAAATATGACTAAACAGCCAGAAGAAAGTTGCATTACCTAATTCACCTGTACATTAGTGACAGGATAAAGGCAGACTCTAGGCCCCAGTAAGGAAGGAAGACAACTCTCAGAAGACTCTTGGGTCTCTTCCTTCTCTATTTAGCTTTTACCTAGAGTTAACCCCAGTCTGAAAAAAGTTAAAGTTCTTGATAAAGAGACATCTACTTGTACAAATCCCTCCCAGCTGATACAGAAACAGGGATTTTGTATGATAAATTTAGTAGGCAAAAGATCACAAGGAGATTAAAAAGCAAAATTGTCAATAAAAGATTAATTTTAAGGAAACATTTTAAAAATGGAATTATGCAAATACATTGAGTACAAACAAGAGAACTGAGGAGAAAATGAGATCTCAGTGGAGATCTCAGTGGATCTACAGTAAAGTTTGGAATCAGATATAGCTTGAACTGAGGCAGTTGAAAGGAGGAGGAGGGCAATGTTGGAAGGAAGATGGCTTGGCTGGGTCAAGCGATCCTGTGACCCAGCATTGTCCATGGACACCTGCTGCCTGTTTTTCTACCTAGACATTCCTTTACTGCCACAATTGGCTCTCATTTCCTTGAGGAATTACTATTAATGGTAATGTCTCCTCTAATGCATCCATTAACAATATATCTCCATTTTCTCCAGCTTGTCTAAGGAATTTACATTCTTCCATCCAAATTACTATAGAATGTTATAACAATATTTCAATGGAAATACTATATTTTTCTTTCTTAAATATTAAGAAATTCTGAACAATTACAACAAGTCTTTTAAGATTATTAGTTCCCTCCTGGTTCTTCTGAACCTTGGTGTTTATTCCTAGTTAACAAAAGTCAGAATTTCCTGCATTTCATTTATACTCAGAATATAGAATCCAATATTGAAATTTGAGTAAGATGATCACATTTCAACTCCTAATTTGTGTACCTTTAAGATACTTAGTTTGAAAATCTTTTTCTAATAGGCATGGGATCTAGGCTTCATGTATTGTACATTCTTCAACAAAAGTAACCTTCCTTTATTTAAGATGCCAGAAATCATTATTTGTGTTGGTCCAAGAGTTTATGTATTATTACTACTGAACAATGATTCATACTCAAAACCCCATGCCTAAACCACAGTAACTGTTAACTTTTTAATGGGGATCAGAGTTTCCAACTTCTCCGATCATGTTCTCATCTTCCTTTCTTTCTTTCTTTCTTCCTTTCTTTCTTTCTTTCTTTCTTTCTTTCTTTCTTTCTTTCTTTCTTCTTTCTTTCTTTCTGATAGGTAGAGA
>NW_008333659.1:1584543-1590883 GCF_000622305.1 Nannospalax galili
AAACCTCTGTCTAAAGATCCAGGTCAGTCATGCTTTTTGTTGGTGGGAGTTAAATATCAGCTGCCCTTGACCTTGTCCTTGAGCTGTTTGTTCCCCTCTGAGCTCACTCCTTTTTTAAACTGCAGGAATCTTCACATTCACACTGTTGGAATGCCATTTAGAGAGTCTGGTTGGAATTACTTTTGATTTTTCACATGTGATATGGTGTGCATACGTGTGTGCGTGTGTACATCTATATTTTTATATTTTTGCATGTCTTTTTTAACTTTTACAAAATCTTTATTGAGAATTTCATACATGCATATAAGGTGTTTTGATGAAATCCACATCCACTCCTTCCCCTCCAATACCTTCCACCTAATTATTTTAGCTACAAATCTCAACTTTCTTTCTTTCTTTCTTTCTTTCTTTCTTTCTTTCTTTCTATTAACTGACATTAGGCTATAGAGTTTTTGTTGTTGTTGTTGTTGTTTTTTTTTTTGTCTTTTTGAGACAGGACCTTGCAGCTGACCTGAAACTCATTATATAGACCAGGCTAGCCTTGAACTCACAGAGATTCCCCCTGCCTCTGCTGGGATTAAAGGTGTGTACCAGCATGCCTGGCACAGATTTTGATTTTTTAAAAACCTTATGTCCATGACATTATTAAAGATGAACAAATCAGTGGTTGTGTGGTATCATTCCTGGTCTGTTACTATTTCATAGAGATAGTGATTATCTTAAATTTAGTTATCTCATTATCTGTTTTTGTTTAATATGGAATATGGTTTTACGACAAATATATGTAGTTTTAGGTATATTAGTTCTTTCATGGCTCTGTGACCAAATTATCTGACAAAAACAACTTATGAGAGAAACATTTCATTTTAGCCTCACAGTTTTAGAACTCTCAATCCATCAAGCCAGGGTTCAGGATAGTGGGAGCATGTGGTAGAGACTATTTCCATCATGGTGGACCGGGGACCTGAGAAAACAGTCTGGAGCCAGGGAGTTGGCGGAAACCTTCAAAGGTCTGCCCCTAGTGACGTACTTCAGCAAGCTAGACTTTCTCTTCTAAAGTTTCCACAGCCTCCTCAAACAGCACCACAAACTCAGGAACAAAGTGTTCCCTATGTGCCCTTTGGGGAGGGGGCACACAGTTCAGTTTAAACAACAGCTCTGGGGAATTTGATGCCAAATTCTGCTTGCCTTGAAAATAGGCAAGTCTGATTCTATGAAAGTGGGATTCTACCACTTGTATTCTGAGTATCTAGTTTCTTCTGGCCTCCTTTGGTGCTAGGGATTGATCCTAGGGCCTTCAGTATGCTAAACATACTCTTCAACACTGCACTTTAGACCCTCAGCTTCTGTGAAGTAATGACTTTCACAATATGGACAAAATCTGGACTTCTGATTTTTACCTCACCTTGAAACCGAAATGATTATTGTTTATAATGTAAACAAGCTCATTAAGCCCTGTGCTCCCCTGGTGACCTAGGTACCTGACCTCAATGCCTTAGAACTCCTCCTTATTCTCCACCCAAGATAGTGAAGGAATGCAGCTGTACTGGATTAGCATATCAAAGCACTGAAAGCAGCATGTTTCCCATTGAAAGCAGTGAACTAAATGGAGAAGTCTGTTTGATACTGTGTTCAAGATTTTAGGCCTAGGGATCAAAGGGCAAGGTTCTCTGATAAGGGTGGATACTAGCTTCTATTTCCCCAACTGATGTTGGAAATTCTGCTTTAATAAAAGCATGAGTGAAGTCAGGCTTGAGATCACGGTTCCATGAGACATCCTAAGGGGCAGGTGTTTCTCAGAGTCTGGGTCCACTCCTGGCCTCAAAATGAAAGCTTAGAATCAGGCTGATTTTTTATTCAGGAATAACTAATACAGCTTAGAAATGCAGCACTTCTATATCTGTTTTTTTTTCATTCAGTAATTCCATATTTTCAGTAATTACTTATATGCTAAAAAGTGTCTTGTTCCAAATTATATAAAGTCTATGTATTTTATGGGGTTTTCATGAATAACATTTCAGACAATGACTTTTATTTCTTCCATCTTAACTAGTATCACATTTATTTATTTTTCTTATCTGAAGCTCTAATTTTGTCTTCTGTTCAGTAGTATACTGGAAACCCCCCACTCTTCCTCCATTTCCATCCCTGATTTGAAGTATTGCCAGTTTCCATAATTGAAAATATTTCCACCACGGCCAAAGAAGGGTAACAGTAAGCTCATGCTCAAAGAAGGGTTCCCTGTCATCCTGAAGTACTTAGCTTGATAAGTAGATTTTTAAATGTGCACAGTTTCATCTAGATGGAAATACTTTGCAGGACTGGGGCAAGGTTCTTCAGGAAGCTGTATGGGCAGTAAATCATTATCCACTTTATGGTACTGTTTCTTCCATTGGCAGGATACAAACTACTGAGGGCAGTGTGGATTCAAGAAGAGGTATAACTAATGGGCTTTCTCTGAGCCAGTATGAACAGGGTCCACCAGGCTATCAAATTATAGATATGTTTGTATAATTCCAAAACTTTTATTAGAAAGTCATGTTTGCTTATTTTTTTCCCCCATGGTTCCTGATAGGTAGGAATGTTGGAGAGAGCGGTGCGGTGGAGAGCACAAGTGGATGGATGAGGCACCGAGGCACAGATGGAATTCTTAGCGGGATACAGATTTATTTCGCACGGGGCACATTTCCCTCAGGGAAGGGAAAGATGTCAGGGAAAGATGTCAGCCCACACGGGCTGTGAGCTGGGACTTTATATATGGGGACTTTAGGGTGTAGAAGGGAGGAATGTTTGGGGGAGAAATGGGGAGGGGGAAGCAGGAAAAGCAGGTAGGATTAGGGTCTGGAAGTGTTTACTTTTTCCCTCTTAAGATAAGAGAAAAGCTGTTATGATAAACAACTTCTAAAATCTCTGGTTATCAGGTAGAATCTGCTTATCTTATCTTTGGAGGTCAGAGGAAAGGCAGGCTGCTTCTCAGCAGAGTTTGTTTCCCTTGACTTCAAAGATCAAGGTGAGGTCCCTGTTGGGGAGGGGGGAAACTGCTGCTGTTTGGAACCCTAACAGTTCCCTTGACAGGTGACAAAGTTCTCTTCTCCTTCAAGCTTATTAAACGTTTTCATTGTGGGTTTGAACTTTATATCAGTTTTTCTGTGCCTAATAAGTTGCTTTGTTTTTTCTTCTTTCTCCGTTAGTCTATTAGGACATAAGTGAAATTTATAAATCTTTCTGTGCTGTTGATCTTTTGTGCCTAAGTAAACTAACTTGGTAGTTATTCATGATTTTCTTCACATAATGTTATATTTAGTTAATATGATTCTGCTGCCAATGCTTCTTTTAAAACATTTTATTTTTTTCAATACTGGGAATTGAACCTATGGTCTCATGAATATGAAACAAGTACTGTACTACTGAGCTAGAGCCCCAGTCTTAAGCTTCCCCTTTTCATGTCTCTAGATTCAAGTACCACATTTTTTGGTTGCAGTATCTCATTGACTCTACTTCCTTGATCTCTAGTCATTTCTGGAGAAATCAACCAAAACCAACAGTGGCCATGTATGCATGATAGCTCTCCTTAATCTAATACTTCACAGAGGAAAGAAGATATTATTTTGACCTTAATAGTTACACTAGGAGATATTTATTGATACAATGTTAAAGTACTCTGAGCATAATGTATATTAGGCATTCCCGTTTTAGTTTACATATGGGACAAATGACTGAGCACCATTATTAAGTGAATACTTTAATTTCAAAAGGGCAATATAAACACTAAACATACAGTGCTTAATTTCTCCATACCAAAAATTCTTGACCTTTCTTCTGAGATTACCATTTCAGTTATAGTATGGGATTATCACCAAAATATGTTCAAATTTTTTTATTATACTTTTAATTGACAACTACTATACCTTAATTATACAAATTGCAAGTCTGTAATTTTTAAATATGAATAAATTATAAAGCAAATGAATTAAGCTGATTAACAAATCCATAACATTTAAAATTTGCTCTCTTAGCATTTTTCAGTTATTTATTTTTAATGGCTTTAAAAGATTTATTTGACTTTTAATTATGTATGTGCATGTGAGTGTGGGTACATGCATGTTGGATCACAGGGAGCTGCAGTTACAGATGGCTGTCAGCCACCCAACATGGGAGCCAGTTACTGAACTCAGGTCCTCTCCAAGAGCAGTGCATGCTCTTAAACTCTCATCCACTTCTCCAGCCCCATTTTTATCTGTTCATCTATTTGTGTGTATATATATATATGTCTGTGTTTGATGCTGGGGCTCAAACCCAGAGCCTTTTATATGATAGGTAAGCATTTTAGAACAGCACTGAGTGATATCTCCAGTCTTCTCTTAGAATTTTAAAAATACACATTATATTAGTAAGTGAAGTCATCATGCTCTTCGTCCCATGGGTTTCGAACATTTATCCTCTAACTGAAGCGCTTCACCATTTGATCAGTCTCTCTCTATTACAATTCCTATCCATCCCATTTTTTTTCTGTTAACTACTGTTGTACTCTTTCCTTCAAATTTTAACTTTTAGATTGCACAAACAAATGAGGTGATGTGGCATTTGAAGCACAGTGCCTGACTGATTTCACTGAGCATAGTGTCTTTTAGGTTCATACTTGTAGAAAATGAAGCATTTTTTTTCTTTATTCTTCAAAGTTGAATAATATTCCACTGTATATACATGTAATATTTTCTTCATCTGTGATGGACATGTAAGTTGTTTCTGTATCTTGGCTATGGCAAATAGTACTATAATGGATGTAGGAATGCAGATGTCACCTCAACATACTGTTTTATGTTCTCATCAACAGTATACAAGGGTTTTCTTTACTTCTTATCTTCAGCAAATTTGGTACCTTCCCCCTTTTGATACTATCTGTTGTAACACATGTGAGGGGACAACCTGTTGTAGCTTTGATTTACATTCCCCTGATGTTATTACTGTTGAATATTTTTCCTATTTCTGCTGGCTGTTACTATGTATCCTTTTTATTAGCTTTTTTCAAGTCATTTACCTATTTTTATTTGGGTTATTTGTTTCTTATTATCTAGTTGTTTGAGTTTTTATGTATTTTGGATGAAAACAGTTTATCAGATGTTTTAGATATTTGTATAAATTATTTCTCAAATAGCTTCAATTAATAATGTCTTTTACTTTATAATTTAATACAATTCCATTTGCCTATTTTTGCTTTTGTTGTCTGTGTTTTTGAGGTCACCATAATGTAAATGTGACTCTTAGAAAAAGATTCTGTAATGGAGATGTGGTAGCACATGCCTTTAATCCCAACACTCAGGAGACAGAAGTAATCAGATCTCTGTGAGTTCAAGGCCAGTCTGGTTTACATTGTGAGTTCCAGGCCAGCCAGGGCTACATAGGGAGACCCTGCCCCTCCTCCAAATTCAGATATTTGAATGTAGCTGCAAAGGGAATAAACAGCATTAAGTTCACTTGGAAGTCAAAGAATGTAAATTTTAAGAAAATTGATTCATACTTGTTATTATACAGCTATTTGTTAGTGGGCAAAGCAAAATTTTGAAAATCAGGGCATATTACTTTCCTTTTGAATGCAGCATGCTAATCATTTTGACCTATGAAAAGAGAGACTGTGAAGATTAAGTAATGTATTTAGAGGAATGTAGGAATACAATAAATCTGAAAAATATGACATCATGAAGGTTTAGTCACCGTCTAGTTTTCCCTCAATAGTTTTACCAGATGATTGCTAGGTTGTGAACTCCCTAAGGACAACAATGAAATTCTTGTCACTTTTCATCACTAAAAATCGTGGTAAATGATCAATGCCTGTGTATTTGATGAATGCAAAATGGTCCTGGGGGGGAAAAAAATGGAGTTACAATACAAAATGCACTTGAAATGAGACTAGTAAAATTGTAATTGCAAAGGAAGGCGAACTGACAGACACTTAGCAGGAATGCGTACACAGAGGAAGCAGAACTAGGAAAGCCGAGGTCATATGGGGCTGGGCCAGGAAGCAGGCACGTGTTCTAAGACTTGGTGAGCCCTCAGCTCTGCTGCCCCAGGCAGCTGTCCATCTTCCTCCTGTGCTTTTGCCAGCCTGTCAGTCTCCCCTGATTCTTTGAAACTGTGCAGATTCTACAAGAGTCTCAGGAATATTTCTGTTTTATGGCTTTGAATCTTTAAATCATATTGGTTTGATATTTGACATACTTGTTGACAGCCTAAATGGATTTTTTAATAGTGTAGCTTAGATAAATCTTTTTGTTGTTGTTGTTGTAGGGGAGCCAAAAATGTTTTTATGGCTAACTCTAGCTTAATAAGCAGCCAGAGTTTT
>NW_008333659.1:1590906-1624790 GCF_000622305.1 Nannospalax galili
TGACCTCTGTTTAATTTTTAATATGGATTGGTTCCTTTTGGTAATTAAAAACAAACCTTTTGTAAAACTGCCAACATATTAATCAAAATAATGTAGGGTTTTGTATGTCAAGCATTTAGATATGTTTTAAACTTTCTGAGATGAAATCACAAAATAAAATTAGAACTAATTGAAGTAACTCTTTTGTTGTCCATATTCGGTATAAAACAGAGGTCATGTAAAAAGTTCAGCAAGGACCATATTAAATTTCAATATATTCTAAAGTTTCCTTGGGTCATACAAATCATAGTGTTTATATAACCATAATAACATGTAGCACAAGGAAATACAAGAATTATGCATCACATTGGTTATATATGCTTGAAGTGTTTGACACTAGTCAGCTTTGAGCAAAGATGGCCCAAATCTCCTGTTTGTTCCATTGGGGTGAGTTGCTAGTCAACTGCACCTGTCAGAATTAAAAACAGACTTAATATTTTTTAGGGCAGTGAGTGCTAGAATGTCCCTGGATTAGATAGACCAAAAAAAGAAAGAAAGAAAGAAAGAAAGAAAGAAAGAAAGAAAGAAAGAAAGAAAGAAAGAAAGAAAAGAGAATTTGCTTACGTCCAGAAGGCTATGTTTCTAGTATACTCTCAGACACAGGATTTTCCAGTATCATTCTGACAAGGGCCTGTATCATTCCAGTATCATTCTCACAAGTGTTCTGTATTCTCCCTTTCACTCACATCTACTATTTCTGTTCTGAGTATATTCCAGGATTGTTTCTGCCATTTTAGATATTATATTGGTAAGAGAGCGATAAAATACTATTTTTCTTAGCTTGCCTTATAATAAAAGCACGTTAACAGTCTTAATATTAAGTATCATGTGTCTTTTGTTAGTATTATTAATTTTCAGCTTCAAATTCTAATTATATAACATGTAGCCTCTCTCTCTCTCTCTCTCTCTCTCTCTCTCTCTGAGACAAGGTCTAACTATGTAGCCTTGGCTGGCCTAGAATTTGCTATGTAGATTAGGCTGCACTCAAATATGATATTATATATTTTATCATGCCATCCTGGCAAATGTTTTGATTTAATCAGAATCACAGATCATTAATATATTAAAATCATCAGATACATAATATGTCAATCTCATTTTTTCACTTGAATCTGAGACCATAATAATACTCCTAATTCCAAACTTTATTTTACTAAGTAAGGAAAGATGATCATGGTTAAGTGATGATACTCAGTTAAGTTAGTTAAACAATCTGAATTCAAAAAGAACATTCTCTCTGTTCAAAGACAGTGCAGCATTGTTAACTTAAGTAGACTCACTGTGTTCAAGGGATAGTAGTTTGGCTTGACTTACATTCAGAAGTTTGAAATAACATGAAAGTGTATGTGGAGATGGAGTTTGGGTTGAAAGTTGAACTGCTCTATAGATCTGTCTGCTTCCTCCCTGTTGTCAGTTTTTCCCAAGCATTTTTACAGGGCTACAAAAGTAAAGATCACTACACTTGCATTTTCTTTATGTTGATGGAGGCACTGAAAACCCCAAATCACCACAAAGTCAGGAAATGCAAAGTGTGGTCGCTTTCCACAACCTATTATGAAATAAAATTGCTTAGTATTCTTGCGTTATGTTATTGATCTAGAGCATACATCATGGGCAAGCAAGTAAGTGATCTTATTTGTAAGTGATCCCTCTTCTACCTTTGTTTTCTCTAAAGACTCAGCCAGACTTCTACTAGTAGCCAACTACTAACTCCTCTCTCATCCCCCAAAACATTAGTAGACATGTACAACAAAAAGCAAGAAGTAACCTACTTCCCTTATAGTATATTATTAACGTGTTTATTTTTTGACAAGATTTTAAATTTACTTTTTCTCATGCATATATTTGTAATAATGCTGTAATAAAGACTCACAAATACATATGTCATAGTGAGTAGAACTTATCCCCCTTTGCGCCATTCACATTATCATCATAAGGAATTTTCATTTTGTAGAGTATTGCAAAATATAAGGTGTATCGGTCTTATATTTATTTAGATCTTGAGGAAAGAAGATTTTTAAAAATTTTTATTTATTTTTTAATTTTATGTGTATGTGTGTATTGCCTGCATATAGGTAAGTGCACCCATGTTGTGCAATGCCCATGGAGGTCAGAAGAGGCTGTTGGATCCACGGGACTGGAGTTATGGACAGTTGTTAGCTGCCATGTGACTGTTGGGATTCGAACCTGGGCCTTCTGAAAGAACAACTAGTGTTCTTAACAGCTGAGCCATCTCTCCAACCCCAGGAGGAGATTTTTGTTTAATAGAAAAGTAGTAAACTGTGTAGCAGGTGTTATTACTTTTGGAATAACATGTTCTGAAGTATAAAAACCTTGCTGCTTTGCATGGAAGTTTTGTTGGCATACATTGTGTGCTCACTAAGTATTTTCTAAGTTCATGAAAAAGCTGAGTAGATGAATATGCAAGTTGAGGAATTTCTTTTTAAAAATGCGTCTTCACTGAACATACTTTCCCTAATCTCCTACATATATAGCCTTGCTTTAAAAACGCTTGCAAGAAAGAATAAGAGTTTGTGAGATGCTTAACGCTAAGGGATCCATCTTCAATGCAACCTTGTACACATGAATGCATGCATCTCTCAACTGTCACCAGAGAAGTTAGTTTCCTTATGTACCAGATGGTAATTAACACCATTTGTTTATTTTTTGATGAGATTTTTAAATTTACTTTTTAATAAAAGGTTAACCAGAGTTCTATGTTTGGGAAGCATAAATATTATAAAAATAGTTCAGTTGAAATTGGTTGTACTTCGTTTTTGGTTTTGGAAATATGAGATCATTTTTATAAATGCCACTGACCTGAATTAAATTTTTTTTGGTCTTTTTGAGATAGAGTCTCCCTGTAGCTCCAGCTGGCCTGGAACTCACTATGTAGACCAGGCTCGCCTTGAACTCACAGACATCTGCCTGCCTCTCTCTCCCTAGTGCTGGGATTAAAGGCATGTGCCATCAAGCCCAGCCTATTTTTTTTTTTAACTAAGCAAAAGATAAGCTCCACAATTTGCTAATTAACGTAACTTTCTGTAGAAAATACATAGGCTAAGATGAACTCCCATGTAAAAGAAAATCTCTAAGATATGAAGCAAATATTCTTTAAACTTTTGATGTTTTCTTGAGAAAGGCTTTTCATCAAATTTTGCCTTAAATGATCTGTATCATTTATACTAATAAACCAATACCTTTAGAGATATTTGTGTTTAAAAGCTTATTAAGATAATAATCCAGAGAGAGAGAGAGAGATTGAGTTTAGAGTTTTTTCCCAAGTGGAGGTGGGTCCCAGGGATCAAACCTGGATCATCAGGCTTGATGGCAAGCGCCTTTTTGGACTGAGTCATCTCGATGGCTCTGTTACCAATCTTAAAATACACTAATTTTTCTAAAAAACTCAACCCTCTGTTCATCATACACACAAAAAAGCCCTGTATTTATAATATAGTTTCTGATCATGTGGAATTAGAAGGGGTTAAGCTTGAGTTTGACTTTCAGATTTTTTTTTTGTGTTGTCTTGGACAGAACATTAGCTTTTCTGTCTTAACTCCATACATGAAGTAAAAAGACAGGTGATGACTGTGCTCATCTTAAAGATTCTTGTAATGATTCTATGATCTAGCCAGCTTGGCAGAACACCCTGCACTTGAGAGAGGATGGCTGTCAGGTGAACACTTGCTGGCTCTTATCTTTTCCTACTGTCATGGACTGAACTGAGTCCCTTCAAGAATCATGTGTTAAGCTCCCTTTTCCGAGCACTACAAAATTTGGCTATGCCAGGAGCAAGGGCCTTTGAAGAAGTAATAAAAGTACACTGTGGACATGTTAAATGCTAATGCAATATGAAGGGTGTCTATGTAAGAGAGACATTATTTCACAGACAAACAGACTGCGAGCCAAGACCTTGTGAGACAACAGCAAGGAGAGCGGCCTCACAAGAGAGCTTGGCTAACATCTTGAGTTTGAACCTCTAGTCTGTAGAATTATGAGAAATTGTATTTCTGTTGTTTCTACTCTTCAACTTGGTATTGTGTTATAGTAGCACACAGACACACATACCTGGAGTAACTATGCTCTTGTTGACTATGTGTTATAGTAGCACACAGACACACATACCTGGAGTAACTATGCTCTTGTTGACTATGTTGAACAGAAGGGCTGAGCCTATGGCTACACTAAGCCATGATCATCACAGCTACATCAGACATGTCATTTTCTTAGGCCCTAAGAAGACTTCTCAGAGTCCTTCTGTAGCCATTTCTGCAGGGATGTAGGATTTTTGTCATTCTTGGTTTTCAACTGTGTTCCTAGAGTTCAAACTCAGTGATGCAAGAGCACCAACAGGTACCCAGAAAGAGCAATGGTGAGAGACAGAAAGAAAATATCCCAGACTCACCACTGGATTCAAACTCATTTTGTGAACTTTTCCCCAAAAGTTTTCTTTTGAAGGCAGCCTGCTATCACTTTTAGCTAAAAGAATTCTAACTACTTATTGTACTTTTGCTATAAAACTGAACATAAATTACATCAAAAAGAAGATATTCAAACCCATAAGTTACTTTCATGGGTTAAATCGTGTGTGTGCTGTGTGCTGAACAGCTTTAGTGTCAACTTGACATACCTGGGTTGAGGGAGCCTCAGTTGCCTCCACTGAACTGGCCTGTGGCCATGTCCATGGGGCATCTTCTTGACTGTTGTGTGATATGGGAGGGCCCAGCACACTGTGGGTGGCACCACCCCTGAGCAGGTGAGCCTGTGTTACATAAGAAAACAGGCTGAGCAGGGACCAGGGGAACAAGGCAGTAAGCAGCATTTCTCCATGGCCTCTACTCCAGCTCCTGCCTCCAGGTTCCTACCTTGGGCTCCCTAATGAAGTGTAACCTGGGAGATGTAAGCTGAATAAACCCTTTCCTCCCCATGTTGGTATTGGTCAGAGTATTGTCACAGAAATGGAGAAACAAACTAGGGCAGGCTTGTATCTGCTTCTCACCAGAAGATTTGCTGAAGTCCTGTTGTCTAGAATCTTAGAAAATGTTCTGACTTGGAACTAACACTTATTTCTATCATAGTATCAAAGAATCGTTTTCCGTATAGTGTTCCCTTGCTCACTGCACCCTTGCTAACTGATGAGAAAGGTTTATGTTTTGCCTTACCTAGCCTGGTGCTTTACACCTTGTGATGTTGTTTGTAAAGGGTCCTCCACTTAAAAAAAAAGATTAATTTTTTATTTTATGTATATGAGTATTTTCCTGAATGTATTTGTACCTGCTGCCTGAGGAGGTCAGAAAAAGGTGTCAGATCCCCTAGAACTGGAATTACAGGTGGTCGGGAGCCACCAAATGGGTGCTGGTAATCAAACCCAGATCCACCACAAGAACAGCAAATGCTTTTAACCAGAGCCATTTCTCCAGTCCATTCTCTACTTTTATCAGACATTTTCCTATCTTTTATTAAAGACTTGATCCCCAGTCCATTACACTATTGGGAGATCATCGAAACTTTAAGGAGAAAAGTTTAGGAAGAGGCCATCTTGTCACTGGGAACATAACTCCGAAAGGGGTTCTGGGATCCCAGCTTCCTCCTCTGTCTCTTATACTTTCTGACCATGTAATGAATGACTTTTGTGGTAGATAAAATGCCTTTCTGTCATAAAGCTGGGGATAAATCAACTTATATGGAAGAGAAGTTTATTTTGGATGATAGTTTGGAAGTTTTGGTTCATGGTAGCTGGCTCCATGACTTACTTCTGAGCCTGTGGTGGGACATTGTAGTGGAGGAGGTTACTCATATTACAGCAGCCAAGAAGCAAAGGAAAAGGAATGAAAGGACCAAGTTCCAATATCTCTTTCAAGGACACACTCCAGTAATGGAGTGTTCTTCCATAAGGCGGCTGGCGGCCTGTGAAAGCTTCTCTACCTACTAGTAATCAAGTTTGTAACATGTGAGCCTTTGAGAGCTTTCTTAGTCCAAACTGCAGCAGTTTGCTTTTCTACATGGCTCTGCCTGAGTTTGCTGCCTCATGAAGACCCCAAAACAGCGCAGGCAATCGATCACAGACTGAAATCTCTGTAACCAATAGTTGACTTTCTTGCTGGCTTGTTTGTGCACGCACTCGGGAAGTAGAGGCAGGTGGATCTCTGTGAGTTCAAGGCCAGCCTGGTCTATATAGTCTATATAGTGAGTTCCAGGCCAGCTGGGGCTACAGGGAGACCCTATCTCAAAAAGACCGAAAAAAACTGTCTAAATGTGTTCAACACACTTAACATTAACATCTAACATCCTTAGCAGAGACATCAGTTCCTGACCTTATTTTCCATTTATGTTCTCTCACTTAGTACAGGCAAAATGATCTTGATATTTGTTTATGCACTAAGCACATTCATATTTCAGGGATTTCGATGTTGTTCCTTTAGTCTCTAGTCTATGCATGGAAAGAGTCTAGTCACCTCATTCAAACCTCTACCCAAGTTCCACCATTTTCTTAGAGGAGTCCATACTATACCATTATGTAAAATAGCATCCCAGTTTCCTCTTATTCCAAACCCTACTTTATGCTGTTCTTCATAGCACTTGTTAACTTCTAATAATATGTTTATTGCCTATTTCTGTTGTCTCTGCTGCTAAAATGTAGGTTCTGAGAGAAGGCTGAGAATGCACTATTCCCAGCATTAAGAAGGATCACATAGTGGGTGTGCTACAGTTACTGCTAAATCAATGAGTCCATTCATGTTTTTGTTGTTGTTAATTGTTTTTTTGACAGGATCCTCCTAGTCACAACCCACCTGGAAGTCACAGTGTGAACCAGGGTGACCTCAATCTTGCAGAGATCAACCTACCTCTGCCCCTGAGGGCTGTCCATCTGTATTTTTAAGGTTTTCAAAGGTGGCCATCACTTCAAAGTCTATGTTTACATTGCCAGTCAGTTAGTATGTTGTCGTCAATGTCAAAAACCACTTGCTGAGCCAGTTGTGGTGGCACACACCTTTAATACTAGCTTTCAGGAAGCTCTGAGTTGAAGACAGCAGGTGTACATATAGAGCTCTGGGAGAGCTGGGGCTACACAGTGACAGCATTAAAAAAAAGTGAAAACAACCCCCCCAAAAAACAACAATAAAACCTATTTGTGAAAAGAAATTTCATAGATGGCCTTTATCATGAGTGAGTGGTGGAAACCTGGACAAAGGTCCAGTGTGCGTTAAGTGATGGTCTACCCTTGGACTTTTCATTATGAGTTTAGGGTTTTATTTTTCTGCTATTAACTTGAATTATTTTTCATACCTCTTATTTTTTATATTGGATTTTCAGTATTCAACTTATTTGTATGATGTGTCCAAAGAATAGGCACGTGTAGTTCCATAGTGGAAAAGAGTCTTGTATCTGCGTCTCTTCTAAGTACTCAAGAATTATAAACATCACTGCATAACATTTTAAAAAGTGCCATAGTAGATGAGTTATTCATCGCAAAAGAACAAATCAAAGCCTTTATGGATCATTATAACTTTGCTTTTTTATGGAAAAATGGAAATCACAATAAACTAGGCTTTTGATATCATATGAATGACGAATAACAATAACTTGTCAGAAAAGAAAAATGCACAATTTCACTAAAATGTTTATGCTTGGGAAATATTTCAGAAAATCTGTTATATAATATGACTGTGCAGAAGAGTCCCTGAGCTGAATTTCAGAAAAATCAGATTGAAGTTTAATGGTATAATAATTGTGAGTTAGATCTGAATGACTTAAACGCTTAGCATATCAGCTTTCTACAATTTTATCTTCAAAGAAGCTCATCAAGATCTGTAAAATGGAGAACTTGATTCCTCTGTTCTTTGAGCAAGGCCTTCTTCATACTTGCAGATGAGGGTTCATCCCTTTCTCTGAAAACAAAACTCTATGGCACAGACCATTCAGGGAGGTTGTAGAACTTCCTAACACGAAAAGTTAAGTAGATATGTAGCTTGTGAAGCAGGAAATCCAAGGTATGTTTTCCACACTTCAGCTTTGTATTTTCATCCTTCATCACACCCTGTAAAATGAGAAAAAAAAGGAAAAGAGAGCTGCTTTTATCCCTTTCTAATTCTCTAAGCAACTAATATTCAGAGTTTATTCCATTAAATTAAGCATATTATTAGCTAAAAAAATAAGAAGAAAGAGACGGAAGGCATCAAAGCTGCAACCTCTACAAAAGAAGCTTTAAAAGAAAGAAAAATCAAAGCAATTAGTGAAAGATTCTCCAAATTACAAGTGTATTATGGGCGGCGTATTCAGTGTTGCCAAAGGCCCATCTGCTCAAGGTTTGGTTGCCACACTGTCCTCTTCTGGGGAGGAGGTGAAACCTTTAGGAGTGAAGGAAGACTCGTGAAGGAAGTTAGGTTGCCGGGTGTGTACCTTTGAAGAGAATAGTGGGACTTTGCCTCCTCTTTCTCTTTGATTATCAGCTGCCACATGATGAGCAAAGTCTTCAATCACACACTCTTGCCATGATAGATACACCACCATATAAGCAGCTTACCAGCCAAGGACTGAACCCTCAAAATTGTGAGACAGAATAAATTTTTATTTTCTATTGTTTTGCCACATGATAGAAAACTAAGAAAAGATATTATAAAGAAGGCATTTTTGTTAAGTATGAAATTTTATATACATATTTTATAACTTGAGATACATCAAACCAAGGGTTCATAATCAATTTCAAGGGCCGTGTGAACTTGAATGGGGAAAAATTACACCTTTATTCTCATTAATCTCCAACAGAAATTTAGTATTTCTTTCAACTATGAATGTTGGCAGCAATATAAAAAGCATTGACTGTGATCTGATCGCCAGTAGAAACCAGAGAAGCTTCAAAATCACATTACAGTTCTCAGTGACATCGCAACTGGCTGTCTATGCTCCCTGATCCTTTAGAGTTGTTGTTTTCCATAATGGTGGATGCTGTTATTTAATGTGTTAATGGAGTAATAAATAAAAAAAGATTTCAATAGTAGCATTTCAATATAACTACCTTCCTTTACAAATGCATGTATCTTGGGGATTTTTTGCATTTGAAAATATTTTTCTGAAATCTTTTTTTGTAAGAAAGTATCAAAAATTTCCTTGGCATGAAAAAAGGCTAAGCATCTGATAGTTTTGTACTTTGCACTAAATTATTATGTTTTGCTAAGACTTTTTAAAACCAGTTTAGAAAAAAGTATTGAGGGGAGAGATTTTTTTGAAAATCATAGAAGTGATATTGGAAGGTGTGATGTTTAATGGTCAGTTTGACAGGATCTAGGATCACTTGGTAGGTGGGTCTTTGGGGATTAGCCTGTGTAGGTTGTATGTTAACTCATGTGGGAAGACCTGTCTTGAGCAGGACTATCTCAGGGTCTGAGAAAAGGAGAAAGGGAACTGAGCACAAGCATTTGTTCCTTTCTGCCTTTTTTCTTTTCTAATTAAAATATTATTATTCATGTGTATGTGTTTGTGTGTACTACGGTACATGTGTAGAGGTCAGAGGACAACTTCGTGACGTCTGTGGATTCAGTTAGTGCCTTTCACCTTTATGTAGGTTCCAGGAAATCAAATTCAGATTACCCAACTTGTGTGTAAAGCACATTTACCCACTGAGCAATCTTGCCAGCCCTGAACTCTTCACTAAAAATGCAACCTGACCAGCTCCTCCAAGCTCCTGCTGCTGTGACTTCCTCCCATGATAGGCTGTTACTTGGAATTGTGAACCAAACAAACCATTCTCCTTTAAACTGTTTTTATCGCAATATTTTATCCCAAAAACAGGAGAAGAAATTAAGGTAGAGATTAATTAAAAATACATCATTCTTACTGACATCGCTATCCTCATAGACAAGCACATCTCTCAACCCTCCTCAGAAATGCTTCTTCTTCAGTAGAAGGCAGTTAACTCAGAGACCATAACTGGTCAATGTGTAGAGAATAAGAGACTGCTTAGCTCTAAAGGACACATCTGTATCATCCCTCGCCACAAGACTCAAGGATCTTCATAGAAGATGGGGCAGAAAGATTGTAAGGGCCAGAGGAGATGCACCACTACCAGGAGGCAGTATGTTCCAGACAGTGTGAGAACTACACATGTGAACTCATAGCAGTTGTG
Source organism: Nannospalax galili (assembly GCF_000622305.1). Classification (NCBI taxonomy): domain Eukaryota; kingdom Metazoa; phylum Chordata; class Mammalia; order Rodentia; family Spalacidae; genus Nannospalax; species Nannospalax galili. The sequence continues at coordinate 1,601,069 of NW_008333659.1, forward strand.
GCAGCATACAACTACCCTATAAAGGCTCAGGTCTGACAAAATGCCAACGTGGAGTGGAGGAGGTAGGCACGAACTTCCACCATTAGCTGAGGAGCTACCGGTGTATGGTACCTGCCGGGAGAGGGAGAGGGGGTTTTCTTTACACACGTGGCTCCGTGGTAGACTGACTACACTTCCCGGCAGGCTCCACACCCAGCAGTATTTGGGCAACACAAAGTGTACTCAAGGGGGAGAAAAATAAAAGAACACAAAATTGGGTGGGTATGAATGTGAGGGTGGATCTGGTAGGAGTTAGACAAGATCAAAATACACTGTGTGAAATTCTCAAAAGGAATAAAAATATTAAAAAATTCTTTATTGAAAACAATTCAAATTGAATCATAAAGGAAAGTAACTATCTCTGACTAAGGTACAGCAGTCCAACCTTGAACACTGATCCTATACCAAAATGAAAGCTTTTGAGCTGGTAGGGTTGTATACACCTCTAATCTCAGCATTGGGTAGGCTCAGACAGGAGCAACACAGGCCAGCCTGTGCAATACAGGAATAGCCTTCCCCAAAACCTGAAGTGAAAGAACATTATGACTTCTTAGAACACAGTAATCTACGGGAGGGATGGCGGCCTCCTAGTGAACAGATCACAGGACTTGTGTTGCCTTTGGATGCATTTGTAGTAACATGTAAAGTCTCCCAAGGGTGATTACATTTCATGTTTAATGTTTACTTCTGTATTATCTGTGCACTTTTGCTGATAAATTTCCAAGATAACATTGTTTTGGGGACAGAAATATGGAAACAGGGTTTCTTTTAGAAATCTAAAGAAAAAACATTAAATGCAATATTGGAATGAGGTATCACAAATATGATACCAGTATCAATCTTTGCTTTTAGGATACTTCTCTTTACTTTTAGAAAAACGCAACTGGAAACTTTTGGCTTTCTTTCTTAACTCCCAAGGAATTATTAAGGTATTATTTTTTTTCTTTGAATTTTTAGTTTTGGCAAATTGTTAATTACTTTTAAATAACCTTTATTTATGTGGAGGGGGCATACACATGTCATGGTGGAGGTCAGAGGGCAATTTGCAGATCGAGTCTGTTCTCTCCTTCCACCATGTGAGTCCCAGAAACTAAACTCATGAGTCATCAGGCATGAGGGTTGTGTTTTTGTTTTTGTTTTGTTTTGTCTTGTTTTAATTTCTGAGTAGAAGTACAGTTTGTATGATAGCCATTGTATTTTTAAATGTTTTATGAAGAATTTTTAAACACTATATGGGTTTTCAAAATGAAAGAGAAATGTAGACAAGCAAAAGAATCAGTCCAGTGCCACATACAAAAGGGATCAATAGGTCAAGGAATTATCAGCCTAATTTCAAGAAACAGTGAGTCTAGCAATGGGCTGACTTCATATTGTTTGCTGTAGCAAAAGTACACTTGGCTCCTGCTAAGTCCTTTGAGTATTGGTTATAATTTGTGTATAAATGCGACCCAAGGTCTCCTAATTTCTTTTTCTTTTTCCTTTTTTGAACTTACAAGGTAGGGTGAAGGCATAGAGAAGGAAAGGCGGGGTGATGAGGAGATAGTGGAGATAGTTAAAAGGTGCCCTCTAATCTTGCCTGAAAAATTTATTGTACAGTAGATAGCATTTCTCTCTAGCCACATTCTATTTACTAAAATAGATATTATCATGAACTTTCATTTCTCCATAGGGATTTCTTTTAAAGGTGCCTTTTATGAGAGGTTAACCTAAAAATAAATATGATTTAAAAAGAGAGTAAATATATTTAGAGAGTATAAAACTAAAACCACACATATTAAACAACCATGCAGCTTATACTTACTCCTTTATTTTGATGAACAGCAGATGAATCACAGCTGACAATAAAATACAGAGTTCATAAAAATTAATAATAGCACATTGCTGGGGCTGGAGAGATGGCGCAGTGCTTAAGAGTACTGGTTGCTCTTGCAGAGGGTTCAATTCCCAGCATCCACATGGTAGCAAATGATTGTCCATAACTCCAGTTCCAGGGGATCCGAAGCCCACTTCTTACCTCTGAAGGCATTGCATGACACTGCTGCACCTACCAACATGCAGGTGATACCACGCATATAATATAAAAATAACAAATGAAATATTTTTTAAAAAGCTCATCGTTGTGTATAGTAAATCTATTGCTAGCTGAAGTACTACTATTAATATTTTTTTCCACTCAAAAGACTTTTTTTGTGTGTGGTACTAGGGAATCAAACCCAGAGCTGTGTGCATGCTTGGTAAGCACTCTACTACTGAGCTAGAGGCCCAGCATCGGAAATCATTCTTAATGGTAAATGCTAGCCCCAGAATTCTGCAGTGCAATAACTCATAACTTACAGGAAACTTATTTTGGGGAAAGGATCTTGATATAATGTCTCTAATATAGCCCATGCTTGCCTCTAACTCACCAGGCAGCAGAGACCGGTTTTGATTTCCTAGTAGTCCTGTCTCCATTTGCAGAGTGCTGAGGGAGGAATAATCTTTTTTTTTTCAGATAGAGTCTCATGCTGCCAAGGTTGACTCTAACTCACTACATAGCCCACATGGCCTTGAACTTCAAGAAAAGTCAGTTTTCTTTACGGGTGTGTGACCCTTGTTATATCACAGTCCAGAGCAAATTCCATACCCAAGAGTATTTGTACAATACTTGCTGACTCAGAAATGAAAAAAATAAAAATAAAAAAGAAGACCACAAAGTTGGGTGTGTAGGGAGGTGGGGTGGACCTGGGAGGGGTTGAAGTGGGGAGAAATATAAGCAAAATATACCTAAGAGTTATCAAATAACTAATAAAATATTTACTTTTTTTTTTTTTTTGGAAGCAGGGTCTCCCTGTGGCCCCAGCTGTTCTGGAACTCACTATGTAGACCAGGCTGGCCTTGAACTCACAGAGATTCATTTGCCTCTGCCTCCCAAGTGCTGGGACAACAGATGTGCACCACCACGCCCAGCAATATTTACTTTTTTATTATTTTTATTTTATGTGTATGAGTGTATTGCCTGCATGTAGGTAAGTGCATCACTGTTGTGCAATGCCTATGGAGAACAGAAGAGGCTCTTGGATCCCCTGGAACTGGAGTTATAGGCAGTTGTTAACTGCCATGTGGGTGTTGGGATTTGAACCCAGGTCTTCTGCAAGAACAACCAGTGTTCCTAACTGCTGAGGCATCTCTCCAGTCCCAACATTTACTTAAAAAAAAATAAATAAAACAGGGAATAAGGTAATGTCTCATATTTCCCCTGGGTGAAAAATTTCAACTTTGCATTGCTATGTGGAGCAGAAAGTTAGAATTCAATGTGATGATTTTTTTTTCTATCAAAGGACATTCTCATATTCAGAAAACTTGTATGTATGTATATATATATGTATATATATATGTATTTGTGTTGAGGATGGAACCCAGGGTCTTGTACATGCTAAACAAGTTCTCTGTTTCAGAGATATACCTACCTCCACCCCTGCTCTTCCTCTTCTTAGCAACACTAGCATCTTACAAACCGTATTTAACTAATTCATCATCCTTGTGGTTCATCTACTTTTGCATGTGAGTTTCAGAACAAGAATTCATTTTACTGCTTTTTTGTTCCATATCACACCTTAAAACCTAGGATATTGTCTAGTGCACAGCTTGGTTGGAATAATTATTTGTTAGGTATAAGATTATATGACAAGTCACAACTATGGAAATTAGAACAGTGAACTGTATAGTTAGATTTAGTTTACTATAAAAAGGAAACTCGGCCAGTATTGACCAAGTCATAAGGAAGAAGTTTTGAGCAGATGGACCCCCACAAAACAAGAATTTTGTGATTTGCTCTATGATAACTGCAAGTCAGTTCAAGAGACTCCATCAGGAAGAGTTTGTGTATTCTTGTTTGAAGAATGAACTGTTTACTCAATTCAGCTACTCTAGGCAACTATTGCTCTTCTTTCTCTGATTCAGATGTCGGATACACACAGTATGTGGTTTGTGGACTGCTATACTCTATTCTGTCGTACTTTATCTTCACTGTGACCCCTGCCCACACTCCTGGGCTTACCTCGGCTCCTCACATGCACACTTACACACTCCTGCCTGTGCTTCGCATGAACTTTCAGCTTTGATTCTCTTTCTCGACTGTCCAGTTTTGTTTGTCTCTTGTATGAAAATTATGAGAGATAGTATCTTCTTTAACAAACATTTCATAGCTTAGGTAACTGGCCAGTCTAAGCCATGGCTGTCTCCAGAGTTCAGCCCACAATTCTAGATGATGGAGTTTTAGAGAAGGAGGGTATCAGTGCAGCTGGCAAAAAGTGGGAGACTTAGGATAGGTTAGATGTTGAGTTCATCAGCTTTACTGGTAGATTGGGTATGAATTATCCAGGCAAGAAAGAAAATCAATGTTAGGCCTGTGGAGATAGCTCATTAGGTAAAGTGCTTGCTGTGCAAATATGAGACCCTGAGTTTCCTACTCAGTACTCATGTAAAAAAGCTGAGTGTGTTGGCACAAGGTTGAAACCCCAGCATCAGGGAAGCAGAGAAGAGGCGGAGCCCTGGGTCTTGCTGACAGTCAGCCTAGCCTGTTTGACATGCTCTAGGTCAGTGAAAAACCCTGTCTCACAAAGCAAGCTGGTTGGCTCCTAAGAAGGAATGACATCCAGAGTTGACCTCTGGCCTCGCATGTGTGTACAGCAGAACATATGCATAAACCCCAGAATTCTGGGGTTTAATGCTAAACCTGAGAATTTGCCTTGAGCAGCTACATGTACCACAGTATGAATTACCACAAAAGGGAGGCAGGAACTTCAGTTTGCTTGTATCTAAATATTCTTTATTGATTCTCAGAAATGTTCTATCTTTTTAAGTTGTCTTCTACATTTCAGTCATTGAAAATATGGAGCCTGCCTTTCCCAGACTCACTTGTTTTAGGTTTTGCCAATGAACAAGTCTGTGTGAGACTTTGAAGCTTAACAAGGAGACATCTTTACTCTGTGTGGGAGCTGTATGCAGTGCATGGCTACAGGAAATGGCAGATATGGGATTTTCCCCATTTGCTGCTAGATGTGTTCTCAAGGGTTACCAGCTTGGGTACTTCAGATAGTTACCAACTATTAACACAGGTTTTATGCTCTCTTCATGCCCCTAGTTGTGGCTTTATAGCCCTGGCAAAGGTTGTATAATTCTCTAGTTCCCTGAAGTAAGCAATTTCCTAAATTATATAATTAAGAGTTGTTAATATTTTCCTGAAGAAACCTTTGGTTAATAAAGGGAGTATAATTAAGGATTCTTATTTCTGTATTGAGAAAGAGAGAGAGAGAGAGAAAGAGAGAGAGAGGAGGGAGAGGAGGGAGAGGGAGAATTCAGAATATTAGAGCTGGAGATAAGCATTTCTAGAGTCATTGTTGTTCAAATAATAAACATTGAACAGGCGAAGTTTCTAGAGCTATTGGAGAATGTCTTTCAAGCAGGAGAGCTCAGTGAATTAGAAAGAAATCTACATGGATATAGTATTATAAATACCAAGGGGAGAAAAGTGTTTCTACAAGGAGAGAGGTGATTGAAGTCTATACAGGAGGTTGGGGGTTTAGCTAAGAAGACGTTATCTTCTTGAAAGGTGAGTGCCTTGGGAATAGAAAGGAACAACTGTTAAGCTACTTAGTAAAGACTGCTGCATGGATTTGAACATAGGAGCAGAAGTGCTAATGCAGATAGGGGTGTTTGTGGGTGGAACAGTTTGAAAAGATGGCATAAAATAAACATTTAGAACAGGCTAAGTGACCTATTAGGTGTGGCCATAAAAGCTAATCAAAGATGGATAGACATTTCTGTAAGTAATGAGAACGTCAAGAGGTTTCTGAATTCATGGTAATTTAAGTGGAATGACTTTTAGTAATGAACATAATCTGGACTAATGACTTTTAATTAACCCCAGCAAAACCAGGCTCTTGGGTCTAATAATTGGTGTCTCCTTGGCAACCTTAGTTTGGTACTCTACCCAAAAAGATAATGAATGAATGTGGGTATGCTTGAGAATTGACATATCAAAGACCTGCAAGCAGCCCACCCACCCGTTGAACAAGGTAAATATTGAAGAACATGTGACCTTAGATGAGTGTGAACTAGAGATGAAAAGACCAGATGGTCTGTGATGATTGAGAATGCAGAGGAACTTGAACTTGTACTTCCCCAGTGAAGATGGAGAAATCATTTTGAATGAATTATGAGTGGGGAGGGAAACAGACACTCAGGATACAACACAGTGGGAGAAAGAGGAGAAAATGCCAGAGACAGCTCCATCAGCACAGGCTGAGGAACAAGGGAGATCCATCAGCACATTTCTGGTAGACAGATGGTTCTAACAGATAGCTAGGGGACCTAGCTGAGATCTGGTCCACTCTTAAGGGTCAATCTATTTGTTCTGGTGATTATGATGTTGGTGTAATAATAAATGTCAATTCTTATTAATTCTTTGAACATTTCATACATGCATACAATTAATTTTGATTATATTCACTCCCAACCTTCCCGTAACTTCCCTCATATCCACTTCCTACCTCCCCTCCCCTTTCCAAATTCATGTCCTACTTATTTATTTATTTATTTATTTATTTATTTATTTATTTATTTATTCATTTGCTTGTTTGTTTTTAATAATAATGAACCATAGAGCAAAGTTTGTGCTACCCATATAATCATGAAGTGTTAGGCCATCCACTGAAGCTTGGTGAACTTACCCGGGGCCACATCTTTAAAGATAACCAGTTTCCCTCTCCCAGAAGCCATCACTTGTCAGTGACTCCTCAGCCAGGGGTGGGGGCTCATAAACCACTTCCCCAGAATGCAGTTTTTAAAATACAGACTGAGTCACTCAATAGAATAAGGAAATAAGGGTCATTTAATAAAACTTTATTTGGAAATAAATTGGTTTCTCTCCTCTTGAGGGCATTTCAAACATAAAACAAAATAGAATAACCCAATAGCCATTTTTCTCTCTTATATACACCTGAGTAAGTACCAGCAGCAGCTCAGTGTTGCTTCACCATAGCCCCATCTATTCCCTTTCAACCTCTGGATTACACTGAAGCTAAATCCTCTCACTGATCATTTAATCTGCAAACATTTTAATACATGTCTCCAACAGAGAAGTTCAAAAATACCATGACCATAATGCTACACACACCAGAAAAGCAATCCATAATTCCATAGCATTGTTAAATTGCTGCTTACGGTTCCAATTTCCCTGACGTCATAGTATTTTTTGTTGGTTCGTTTGAATTAATGCTCAAATTATGTGTGCAATTCTCTTTTAAAGCACATTATATGATATTAGAACTCATAGAAGGAAATTGTATATGAAAAACTTGAAGCACAATACTAAAAGAAATTCTTCAGCAAGAGCTGAAGTTGCTCAATAATGATGATCCTTCTGGTTTTCTTGGGAGGAAGTTCTTTTAGAAAAAGCTATTTGTTTATGCTTTGCCAATTTCATCTATGCATGTAAAGTATTTGATCGTTCTCTCACTCTGTTCACATGCTCCCTCTTTCCCTTCCCATTACCACTGACCCCTTCTTTTCCCTTCAAGTTTCCATTCTACTTATTTTTTTTTTTTGCCAGTTTGTCTTGTTTTGTGACCCAATGAGTTCAATGAGTTTAATTATGGTTCCTTGCATAAGCATAGCTGCGAAGTTATGTACTGGAAAATGGACAATTTACCAGGGACTAAACCACTGATAAAAATGACTTACAATGGCACCTCATTGTAGCTCAAGCTGGCTTGGAACTCACTAGCCTATGTTAGCTTCAAGGACGAGGCAATCTTCCTGCTCTGGCTTCCTGATTGCTAGGCTACAGGCATGAGCTACCTTGTGTAGTCGGTCTACCTCTTTGCCTCCCTAGTCCCACCACTGCGCTCTTACATACGAACTTAGCACCATCCGATTTTTATACGTATTATTCCCCTTCATTCTTTTCCGCTTTTTTAAAAATAGTCTTACCACATATGTATGTGTTCTTAAACAATATGTCGTTTACTTTTGCTTGTTTTAAAGCTTTAGAAAAATATCACATAATATGGTTTTGCTTCTTTTTTACTCAGCATGTTTCTAAAGCCCATCCATATTGTTTGGAGAAGATGCAGTTAGTGAACTTTTATTGCCGCATAATCTTTCACACAGCGATGTCATTGTTTATTTGCCTGTTTGGATCATGGACATGTGGTTTCTAGCCTTTCCTATTATGAGTAATTATTATCAATGATGTAGCTCCTAGAACATAGTACAAATATTTTTACAGTAGGAAACAAGGAATGGTATTGTTAGAAAATATTTGTCAAAAAAAGAAAATATTTGTCACATTCAACTCTGCACAATAATGCCAAAATGTTTTTTAAAATGATGGTTGCAGTGAACATTACCACTAGGAGGTCATCCAAATTCCTACTGTAGTGTAGCTTTGCCAAATGAATCTTCACAAATTTCAAATGCTGTCCGTAGTTAGTAAAACAATATATAAAGTCTGGGCTTTAATATGTTTTTTTCCTGAGAACTTCTGAGAGAGAACACTTTCTCACATAAACATTTAACATTAAACTCTTCTTCTACCATAGACGTTTGAGGCCAACCTGGCCTACAAACTGAGGCCCTGTTTCAGAAAACAAACAAGCAAACAAATAAATATATACAATGAATTCTAGAGTCTAGGTGCACTCTGAAAATTGAACTTCCTCCTTCCCCACAGCCTTGCTTTTCTTTCTGTGGTTTCAGTTCCCCACAGTTAACCACAGCATGAAAATATTAAATGGAAAATTTCACAGATAAACAATTCATAAGTTTTAAATTGAATACTTGCGTTTGTTTGATTTATTTTTTTCCTTCAGGATGGATCTTCCTATGTAGTTCACACTGGCCTTGAATACATGGTCTTCTGCCTACTTTCCTGAGCACTCACATTACTGGTGCGCACCATTATGTCTGACTTTGAATGCTGTTTTGATTAGTATTTTGAAACCTCATGCCACCTTGCTCTTGTTTAGGAGAATATGAGTAGTCTTTGTCCAGTGTATCAACAGTGTATATGTCATCCTCCCACTTGTCACATAGTAGCCATGTGGCTTATCAGATTAACTCTTGCAGTATCAAAATGTTTATGTTAATGGAACTCTTATTTTACTTAATAATGTACTTAATAAAGTACATGGATAGTGATGTAAAGGAGGGACCAGAAGACAAATACGGAAAAACAGATTGACAAATTGACTCTGGCCCTATGTGTGACCGTATAGAAAACAAAATACATTACTACACACACACACACACACACACACACACACACACACACACACACACACACACACACGGACAGAGAGAGTCGCAGGGTGGGGGAGCGGGGTACTCTCAAAAGTTTCAGGCTTCCATTTGGGACATATCCCTCAGGATAATGGGGACTTCCCTGTAGGACCAGTTGAAGCACTTGCTGGGCTTCGATGTCTTACACCTAACCCTCACTGCTTAGGTTGGCAGAGGGACTATGGGTTAAAACAGGCAGACTCCTGAGTCCAGAGAAAGTTTCTGGAAAGGCACTGAGGTCTAGACCTACAGTGGCTAAAATTCTTGGTAGTGGAAGAAAAAATTCCTCTGAGAGGGATTTTGAGTAACACATGAATCCACTATAATGAGTTCACAAATTGCTTAGAAAATATGTTCATTGCTGTATCTCCAGTAACAACAGAGTGTCAGAAACATAGTAGACATCCAGTGAATATTTGAAGACAGAATAAGTGTAACATGGTAGGAAAATATTTCCTATCCCCTCAATTGTTTTTAATCCTAAACAGTCAACAGCATCTCATTGAACAGACCTTGTGCAAATCTATGCTTTGATCATCTTAATTAGTAACTAACCTGTTGATTCTTTTTGCATTGGCTTCATTTTCAGACTTTTCCTACTTAGAAAAACAAAACAAAACAAACAAAATATGGTCATTAGAAGATCAAATCCTATTATTATTGTAAAAATTGAGCTTCTTTCCTTAACCACATTAGAGAAGTCTAAGAAAGACCTGACGTGGCTTTGGCGGGGCCCTATATACACCCCTTAATCATTCATTGTTCATCGTAACTCCTGGGACAGAACATTCCTAGGCCTGACTCTCAAATCTCCTCAGGGATTTTTGAGATGTGTCCAGTTCACTGCAGCTACACACGCTGAATATACAGTATCCACCAGACAGTATCACATGAAATAAACAGTGTAGTGTGCATCTGCCCAGCTATGTGGACTAAACAGCACATCCACCTCACTCTAGCCACATGGACCAAACTGTGTGTCTATCTCACAGCAGCCATATTGGCTTTTTAAAAGATTTATTTTTATTATTTCTAATTAGTGTGGGTGTGATTGGTTGGGTGAGTAGGTGCAGGTAAGTGCAGGCGCCCTTGGAGCCTGTGTTCCCCAGGGGTCTTGGTTCCTCTAAGGGGTGGGGCCTGCATTGGAGAATTGACTGAGGGGCTTGTGGTGCCATCTTGGGTGGAAGCCGTGAGCCGTGGGGAACTCCGAGCCACAGGTGTGGAGAGAAAGATGGCGTGGATGCAAGAGGGGGCATTTACCCACCTAGGGTGAGACTGCGGGCCCAAGTTGCGTGGTCAAAAGTTAACGGAGACTATGGGCAGGCCAGAGCAATCTGGATTGGCCGGCTCTGAGCTGTGGTGCAAGATTGCTTGTCGCCTTGTAAGTTCCCCCATTTACCCCATCCCTACCCAAGGGCATAAGCCACATTAAATTCACAGAAAAATATATGGTTTGTCTGATTGTGCAAGAGAGAACTCTAGCAACAGAGCCCAGAGGCACCCCCCCACCCCACCCCACCAGGTGGAGTTATAGATAGTTGTGAGCTACCTGACCTGGGTGCCGGGAAGTGAACTTAGGATCTCTACAAGAGCAATGTGTGCGCTTAACTGCTGAGACCTATCTCTAGCCATGAACAGGATTCTTAAGACAGCTGACTCCTTAAAATGAAAGAATGAACACACAGAGAGAGAAAGATATAAAAATGTATTTATTTATATTATATCTATATTTAAACAGTTTAAGAATTAGTTTTCTGTAATAAAGGAAGCAAGTCTGTCTTGCAGAAAGACAATAAATAAAGCCCTAGTGGTGACACATTCCCATCATCCCACCACATGGAAGACTCACAGAGGAATCTCGAGCTTTAGAGCAACTTGGGCTACATAGTGAGACATTGCCTTAAAACAAAAAAAATGCAAACAGGTTTGGGGACACAGCTAAAGGTAGAGCCTTCACATAGAGTGCCCTTGTTTCAATCCTCAGTACCAAAAAATAAAATTTTTGTGCCATTTGTTCCATTTTCATTTTTCAAAATATATTATTATACCTGTTCTACATTCAGCTAATTAAAAATCGTGGTCTTGCTCTTAAACCTATATTAATTACACATAAACTGATAAAGCGTGTCATTTATTTCCCACTAGACAGTCTCACTGAATTGTTATTTATTTATTGGAACACACTTAAAAACAAGTTATAAACACAACTTCAAATATTTATAGGTGAAACTTCTGAGGGGCATTTTATCAGGATAGTCACATGAGCAAAGCTTTAGTAGTGCAAAGGAATTTGAGTCTCTAACCTAGAAGGTGGATCCTTTGGGCAATAAATGTCAAAATTGGACACTATTCCACAGCTGGGAGAGACAATAGCCAGTCCTTCCCTCACAACTGGCACACATGAGCCTTTGGTCTCATCCCTTGTGTTCTTCATGAAATTTCTTTGGGAATTATCATTACACTAAGCAACAATGAGGTTCATGGTGGAGCTTTTTCTTTTTTAATGAAACGATATGGTGATGATTAACTATCATTAAGATAATTATCATCCAGATGTTAATTAATCTTGAGAGATTCTACCTTTAGTAATTTTATCAAGCCACAAATGTTGGTCTGTGTAATGCTTTTAGTCAATTTATGTAACTGGAACACAGCAGTGGCCTGCACTATTTACTCTTTCTGTTTTAAATTGATATAGTGGAAGGCTTTTTTGCCATAGTATTTTCAATTATTTTGTGTATCAGTCCAGATTACATCACTTTGCTGTCTTTTCGGAGAAGTCATGGAAGATTCTTCTATATTTTGATATTGAAGTTGTAGGTCAGAATTTGTAGACCTGTGTAACTGGGCAGAACTTTATTTTTACCCTCCCAAAGACTCCAAAAGGTTTTTCTAAACAAACTCGCATTATATAGCATGCTAGAGGGGCAAAGAATCTCTTAAGAGAAAGAGATATTTTCAGTTCATGATAAATTTGCAGTAATTTGAATTATCTTCATTATAACTCATTTAATTTAGCCTTAGACAGCTACTGTCAGTTTTGATTGGTATTTTGTCGTATTCCTTTCAGTTATTTTCTACTCACTAGCTAAAATGTCTGTTATTTGATTGAGCCTGTTGGTTGTTTAGAAATGATTAAAACATAACTTTTAAAAATGGTTAAGTATTCAGGTGGTTTTAGTAGTTAGAACAAGCTTTCTCTACTGAATTTGAGTTTATAGGGTCTTTTAGTCTGTTTTATACTGTTGTTTTTTTTGTTTGTTTGTTTGGTTTTTTTGTTGTTGTTGTTGTTGGTTTTTTTTTTTGGTATTTTTTAGACAAGTCTCCCTATAGCCCCAGCTGGCCTGGAACTTGCTATGTAGACCAGGCTGGCCTTGAACTCATAGAAATCCATCTTCCTTTGCCTTCTTGTGTGTAGTAGGAATAGGTGGTAGAAAAGCAGTGATATGCTTAGGAGATCGTCACTGAGGCTTTGTAAAACATTTTTGTCCATGCCAGTGAAGTATCATGGAAGTCCATTTATAGATGGGAATGAGAAAGCTTATGTGTAATGTTACCTGGAGTTTTGAGTTTTCTTCACTTGACCATAAAGTATATTTATGATACTGATGACCAATATTCCCATTTTTTAAAAACTACTTGCTACTCTGTTTATGGGGACAGGAAGGAGAGCATTTAGAGATCATCTTGCCAGGCTCTCTTGCCACAGTTTATCAGTCTAAAAGTAGACATCTGATTGTTCTGGATGTGCAAAATCCTGTCTCAGGAACTTTGGAATTGAAATCTGGAATACTAAGTTTATCTCTTTCTACGGACAGCTCTAAGATATAAAGTCCGAGATGTTAAAGTGAAGGCAAGGATAAAGCTGAGATGGAGAGATGAGCACAGTCGGAGGGTACAGAAGATGCCCATGTCCTTTGCATACCTGTATCTAGGGGTCCTTCTTGCTCAAGCACACCCCTCTTCTTGCGTTTCATAAAACATAGTACCATATTATTAATGCTCCTCATTGGTTATGATATGGAATTGGGTCTACATTTCTTGTAATCAAAAGAGTACTGTTTGATATCACTATTATCTTCCCAATGAGCTCTAGAGAGAAACTAGATTTCATTTTGGATGCCACCTATCATCCCCACTAGCACTAGTTGTTTGAGACTGTGAGTGGGTCAAATGAAAAACGGTTGGAGATGGGAACATGATCAGGATCACATAGAGCTAACCCTCCCAGTTTCCATGCAATTCACATTTGGAACCAGAAATTGTTTGCTGTGGACTGTTCTGTGCATTGTAGGATGTTTAGTGGAACCACTGGTCTCTATTTCTGGATAGTAGCATTATTTCTCATCAGATTATGACAATAAAACATGTCTCTAGATACTGACAAATGTTCGTTGAGGGGACCTTGACTGAGAGCCATGGATACAGAGAAAATTGCAAGGGATGGCAGTGAAGGGGGGAGCAAGTGTGATGTTCCCACCCCAGCTTAGATCATGTAAAATGTGTGTCCAGTTTACAAAAAAGGTTACACATGTTTATTTGCACACTAATTGCTTTTTGTTTAAAAAAGCTCATCATATAGTCTCATATTTACATACTGCTTAGAAAAACACATAGGTAAGAAGGTGAAAGATGTTATTTTACATGTTTGTTGCCTTTCTGTGGGGAACTTGCTTTTGTCCTCCTAAATTTCTGTTATTGACAACCATGCCTATGGACAGCAACCATGGCTTTCAATGGCTTCAAAACATGTTTGGAGTATTAGAGAAAAACCATTGGAGAGGAAAACAGGAGGGATGACACATGTGAGAACAGAAATTCAGCAGTAACGGGAATGTCTACTTACATGACTGGAGGAACTTCGTTTTCTTGCATTAGTTTAAGTCATATTTTCTTTGCTCGTAGCTATAATGACCTCGAGCAGTGCATAAAGGTGACACAGAAAGAAAAAGAATCAGGATACCATTCTTACATTATAAATTTTCTTAGGTTTATTTTTTATGGACATAAAGGGTTTATTTTGGCTTCTGCTAGATCCATTTTGATGTTGGCACACTGAAGAGAATTTATGCAAAAAACCTGAAAGTGATCCAATGAAAATAATAGCAAAATGTTTCATGAGGTAGAAAAAATGGTTCTTGTGAATGAACTTTAGAGCATACACAGAAGGGGTAAAGTAGAAAAGTGGTTATAATTTTTTTCCTAGGAAAAGAGCTTAGTAGGTGGAAAGATAGATGTGATGTCTTAGTCCATTGGGGCTACTGTGACAAAATATCACAAATCAGGGAACTTATAAAGAACAGAAACTTTGTTCTTTCATTGTGTGAGTCTCTTTCATAAGTACACTAATGGCATTAATGAGTGCTCTGTCTCATGATATAATCACCTCCCAAAGATCTGACTCACAACTTCATCAACTTGGGGAGTTAGGATTATCACTGTATGAATTTAAAGGGGACACACATTCAGACCACAGCACATCCAGGTAAACACACACACACACACACACACACACACACACACACACCCTCCCTAGTATCCCAAATCTGATGAGGTTATCATCAACTGTGTCTTTCAGCCTATGAGAATTTGCAGTGCAGACTTACCTAAGTGTGCTTCCTACTGAAGAAAATCCCTCAGGAGCTGTTTGATACTCTAGATCTACTCTGAGTTTCAAAAAGATCAGACTTGGGGGCGCAGGGGCTCAGGGATAATTCATCTATAGTTACTTTAATCAAGTCTGATGTAAAACAATGAACTTGTTTATTTTTCCAACGAGCATCTTCAGTGACTAGAGGCACCCTGTGTCACATAGCCACAAGTGGGGCTCAGAGGTGTGGGTCTTGGAGCTGTTACTATACTTCTGTTTTCTTTTTTCTTCTTCTTTTCTTATGTGTGTGGTGTTTGCATGTCTCTGCATGTGGTGGTGGTGGGGGGGGCTGCACCAACTCCCGTGTGTGTATGTGGAGGCCAGAGGTAGATGTAAGCATCTTGTCCTCTATCTTAATTTTTGAGGCAGGATCTCTTGATGATCCTGGAGCCCCTTGTTCTGGCTTGACTGGTTGGGCAGCAAGTCACTTGGAGCCACCTGTCTCTACCTACACCCAAGTGCTAAGGTTATAGGTTGTTGTCATTGTGCTCAATTTTTATGAGTGCTTGAATTTGAACTTAGGTCCTCATGCTTGTGCAGCAAGCACTTTATCTTCTGAGCTGTCTCCCCAGTCCCATTGGTTGGTTTTATAATTTTGTGATACTTGTGATCAAACCCAGGGCTTCAAAATTGTTCGGCAAGTGCTCTACCTGTGAGCCATATCCCCAACCAAGTAATAAATTTTGTTAAACAGATGTTCAAGAACTGGAAACATTAAAAACTGATGGAATGGACCTATTAGAGATGGAAGTTGAAACAGCAATACCTGGTATGGAAAACAGTCAAAGAGACCATGTTGCTAATGAACAAGTTAAAGTTATAAAGGAGCCTAAGAATGAAGAAAGAGGGGTAAACCAACTGAGAGCTACCTTGAGAACAATGTATACACTCTGGAGAGAAAAACTGAAAAAGATGATTCCATTAATGTGATTTGATTTCTTATAACGTATAATATCTGTCTAATCCAGTCTTACAGCAACTGTTACTTTATTGCTTCCAAACTTCAAATCTACCTTTCAACACCTGTCTTACAATAATAGATCAGACTGGAAGCATTTTCCCATCCTGGTGATCAGAGTTAAAAAGAGGTCAGTAATGTGGGCAGGAAGCACAATGAGGAATCAGGAAGAGTTCTGATTTTGTGGACCTGCCTCAGTCCATCTATGTGACTGGAAGGGATGTCTCTCCTGATATCTTTTGCCTGGGCACATGTCCTCCACGCCCCCTTCGTGCACCCACATATGCTCTTTGCCTTTCTGTCACCTTATTTCCTCTCTGCCCAGCTATCAAGAGGAGCTCTGACCTGAATGAACCTGCGAATTCTCCAGGGAGCTGCACTTCTACAAAATGCAACTCTACACTGACTTGGAAGCCTTTTGACCTTGCCTTTCACTGTACACTTTCTCTGAGGCCTAGACAAACATGCAGAGTTCTTTCCACTCTTTCAGCCCACCCTTATCACAGTTACAGAATTCTCCATATTCAATTTTCCTGTTGAAATTACTGTGCATCTGGGTTCAGATGATTCTACCTTGTTTATAATAAATGACATTTCTCCCTCACTAATTTGGATACATTTCTGTTTCTTGTGATCGCAAGCGCCAACTTCAAACAGGCAAGGAACATCAATAGGCTTCTCTGTATGAGGGTCTAGCATTTCTGACCTTATCTTTGACTCTGCAGAATTTCATGAAACTAATCTCAAGGCCTCCAATTGCCTGCACAAGCCAAGATGCAGGACACTGAGATCAGTTTGATGAACACAAAGTTTGACGTACTTGTCAATAGTCCCAGGAATAGATTTGCGTAGTATAATATTTATCAGCCACAGGAGAAGGGCAAACCAATATAATTAAGGTTAAGGTTTTGTGGAATAACTGACTCATAGAAGCTTAATGTGTCCCTATTTCTATTTTAACTTTGAGCTCATAAATCAATGAACTACAGCAAAGGTATGTAAAATGAGTAAATTTCCAAATGGGATTTGCACAAGTTTTACCTAATGGATTGTTAGTCATTCAGGTTAATTTATCAATCTGTATAATTGCAATTTTCCCCATGTACAACATATGATCTGAGAATGTAATTCAATTTTTTCATTTAAGAAAACAAACAAACAACAACAACAACAAAACCACAGGCTAGAGAGATGACTCAGCAGTTAAGAGCATTGTCTGTGCTTGTAGAGGACTGGGATTTGATTCCCAGAACTCACATGGCAGCTAAGAACTGTCCGTACTACAGTTCCAGGGGAATCTGACACCCTCTTCTGACCTCTGCAGGCATTGCACGACCCGGGTGCACTCACATACATGTGGGCAATACACTCATATACACACAAAAATAATAAAAGGAAAAAACTCCACAAAATGACATCAGTGGTTGTTCAGTGATTCTGTTAGGATAGGAAGTATGCCCAAGAAATCCTACAGTATCAGAGTCATAGATACGAGATTGTCTTAGCATTGAAAAACTAAAAACATGGGAAGGCATATACCCTCCCTCCTGCTCTGTATTTCAACTTATCAGTAATGACACTGGGGACAGGCTGAAAATATGTTTCACTATTTAGTTTTGGGTAAGCATTTATATAAAAATACAGAATAGGATTTTAAAAATAAAGGATATCATGGGATAGTTTGGGGAATTTTTAATATAATAAACAATTTTAATGACAGTGTATGTTAACAACAGAGAATTAAATGTAGTCTGACGATCAATAATTATGCAATAGTACTGGATGCACAGAGCACAGTGATTTTCAGTATAGCTGACTCTTTACAGATAAATGTCTCATAGAATATGAAAAGATGAAGAGCATCTTAGCTTAGAAGAGCTGATTAAACTTTATAGTGTGCAATCAATAGAGTATTTGCAGAGCATCAGAAATTAGTACCTAAATATTAACCTCCTCAAAGAAAATTATGGCTAGATCACACCACATTAGAGAATGACTTTGAAAGGAGACACACATACAGAAGTCTGGCTGAATAATTTCTCTTTTTATAGTTGAAAATTGTAAGATTAGATTATGAATTAAAAAATCAAATATGAGCAAAAGCTTTTAAAATGCTTTAACTATATTCTTGAAATAGCATTCAAGGGAGGTCTCTGTATCATTTGGAGGCGAAAAGCAAAAGGCACGAGGGCTTTTGATGGAGGAAAGTGGAGAGCCAATTCGGATGACCACACAGATGTTTTCTCTGAATTTAGCCAATAGTTTTCAACCACGTACTTTATATAGAGTAAGAATTTTGCAAAATAGGTGGCTGGAGAGATGGCTCATCTGTTAAGAGCACTGGCTGTTCTTTCAGAAGACCTGGGTTCAATTCCCAGCACCCATATGGTGGCAAACAACCATCTGTAACTCCAGTTCTAGGGGATCTGATGCTGTCTTCTGGCTTCAACGGGCATGCCAGGACATGGGTGCATGTAGATATATGCAGGCATAACTCTCATACACATAAAATAAAAATAAATAACCAAAATTTTAAAAAAGAATTTGTAAAGCAAATATGGTAATTCTAAAAAACATGCTCTTAAGCAGTAGTTCATGGATATTTTCCTTATATTCAAAATATTATTTAAAAGTAGAATTATATGCCTGAAGTACAAGTCAATGGTGTTTGAAATTTAACAGTTCAACAGAATTGAAACAAAAGAAAGGACAGTAACTAAATTCCTTATAGAGTAAGCATTCTAGATTTTTTTGTGAAAAATCAATGTAAAAAATAAAACATACCAGGAGAAAATACTAAATCTAAAACAGGGCTTAGTGTGGAAACAACAGAAAAATACATACATGAAAGTGAAGTTTCGGACTGGAGAGATAGATGGCTCAGTGGTTAAGAGCACTTGCTGTTCTTGCAGAGGTCCTAGGTTCAATTCCCAGCACCCATATGGCTGCTCACAATCAGCTGTAACTTCAACTCCAGTGGATTTGATGCCCACTTCTGTCCTCCACATTTACCAGGCATGAATGTGGTGCACATACACACATGCATGCAAAACACTCACACATATAAAATAAAAATAAATAAATATTCAAGAGATGAAGTTGTTGGCTAATGATGTAGCAGTTGATAGAATATTTGTCTAGGATGAAGGAACCTCTGGGTTTGAGCTCCAAAATACATAAAGCCAGGCAAGGTGGCATATGCCTGTCATTATGCTATCTGGGAGGTAGAAATACGAAGACCAGGAGTTCCAAGTCATCCTCATTCATAGAGAGAATTTGAGGGCCAGCCTGAACCTCATGAAATCCTGTCTCAATAAAACAAAAGCTAAAAACAAAAACAAAACCCAGTGAAATTTTATCCTTTTTTTCTTCTAACAAAACACCTCGTAAATATATTTTGATAGTTAATAGATGATAATTTGTAAAAAGAGTTTAATTATTCCTTAGAAATGTTGGGTCAAAATGTGAAATACTGAATATATGAGTTCATGTATCATTTATTTTGTCTTATTTTAAAAACTCAGGAGCCCATATCTCCATAGAATAGCATACAATATTGACTGAAAATACTCTCCCACCTAGCTCTGTCTTTCATTCCCAGTGGTAGCTTGGGCCATTCTCTTGGCTCTTTGTGCCTCATTTACCATCTATAAAAGGGAGAAACAATGTTTATCTCAGAGGTTTATGTGAGAATAAAATAAGTATGGTAAAAGTTCTTAAACTACTGTTTGACTAATCTTGTTTATTTAGTATTTTTGACAATATTCATTTGCTTATACACTGATGGTGATCATTGAAGATCCTATCAGTTTAGTGTCAGGCTAGTCACAGCTTCCAGACTTATTTAAATTCTATTAAATGCTCAAGAAATCGTACTGGTTCACTGATAACTAGACCATCAGAAGTAAGTCGTATCTGGATTTTCAAACTAAGTCAACTTGCTTATTTGAGCTCGTTTCCTGTGTGCCCAGCTTTGCATATCATGGGTTTCCATTGAGAATGCTCATGTTTGCTACAAGCGCCTTTTATCTGTGTGTTTGTTCAACCGGTCTAAGAAAGCTTTTATCTTTTCCATTATTTCAGAGCCAGTTCCAAAATATTTCTTCAAGGCAGTTTTGTACTCAGAATGACTTCTTTCTTCATTCGTTAATCAGAAATATTTATTACAAGTCCCAGTTAGATACAACAGAATCAGTAGTTTCTGATGTCTTTGACCTTGTATACTTACATAGAGAAGGGCAATGAGATAAACAGACCACAACTAGTCTGCCTAGAAATTTCTTCCTCAAGCTTTTCAACTGTTCAGCTCCATCCCATCAGTCAGGTCTCATTTCCAACATCACCTTGTATAGATACTTTTGATATTTAAAAGCAGTTCATGTCTTGCCCACAATCAGTATCTCTTACAAAATTTGTTGAGTATTCTTTATAGCATGCACTGTTGTTTGAGAATGTCTTTTCCACAGATGGATTTATGTATGAAGAAAGTTGCATTGTCTTCTTCCTAACTTCTACCCACAGCAGTGACACGATGATCCTGCAATGATACCTCCTCACTTCCGAGAGGGGCATAGTAGACACCAATGCATTAGATTAATTTCTCTACCCTTGCTAAAGTAAACAGTTTAGGACAAGTCAGTATGCCAGGCGATTTTGTGCAAGACGCTCCCCAGCCATAACTGTGTAAGTCACAGTCAAATATTTGGTGAAAGGAGACTGTGCTTTTCCTCTGGAAAGCATGGTAACACATGCATTCTGGATTTTCTGAAGTCATTTTGTTGCTCAAGGAGGAAATAATAGTGTGAAGAACACAGAAGCTGTATGAAGAGAACCAATGGAGGCAAGTAGAAAATTAAAAACTGAAAACTTCAGTTGTGGGGACCTAAAAGCCCCACCTTGCATAGGTCTGAAAGGAAGTCACTGGGGGTGTGGCCTGGCTTGCTTTGAAAGTCTGAAGAATACTTCTGCACTGCTGAGGAGTGCGGATCAGCCCGTGACCATCCTTAAGATACACCCTCAGGGGGGAAGGGGAAGTTCCAGGTGCCTTTATAAGCTTTGGAACACTTGCAATAAATGAGTCCCTGCTTGACTAGGCTCCCTGTTGCGTCTGAGTGTCCCTGGGTAATGGGGGCAGCATGGGCTGGCGAACGGCGTGCTTGCTCATCCCTAGCCCTCACCTCACCGGGGGTCGCAGGTTTGAGTCCCCGGCATTCAGTGACAGAATTTAAAAACTTTTGCTGATTTGGCTCAGTGTTAGACTGGAGATGACAGAGGGTAGAATCAGTGAACTTGAGGCTAATCAATAGAATTTACTAAATCTTAATAAGGAACAGGAAAAGAGAATGGGGAGAAAATGAGCAAAGCTTCATGAAGAAGAAGGTACCATTCATGCTGTTGGAATCCTAAAACAAGAGGACAAAAGCAGTGAGATTGAGTTTTAAAGAAAATGATTGGAAACTCTCAAATCATGGTAAAAGACGCAAACCTTCAGATCTAAGGAGTCAAGTGAATGCCAACAAGCATAACCCTGAACCAGTCCACACAAAGACACTCGTAAATGACCTCTGAAGTAATTTAAATGACTTTCTATCTGTAATCATAGCTCTTTTAAGAGTTACAAGAAAAGAGTTGCCAACTGTGAACTGTACAGTAGAAACACTTTCCTCCAGCAATTAAAGGTAAATAAAGACATCCTCGGATAAAAGAAAATAATTTTTCATTGATAAACCAACCCTTAAAGATTGTCTTTAAAAGAGTTCTTCAAAAAAGAAAGGGAATGATAAAAGAAAGACAAATATTAGGGCATTATGACTGAGCAAAGAAGAGTAGAAAAAATAGAAAGATGGATACATAAAGTAAACTCTTCATTATGAATTTTTAAATTTATATTTGTAATTTTAAACAAAGTGATGACATGTTTCATCCATTGCTGCTGCTATAAATACTTTACCTTGAGTAATTTATAAAAGAATAGAAGTTAACTCCTCCAAGTTCTGGAGGCTGGAAATCCCTAGAACAAAGTGCCCCAGCTCTGCCTCCAGGGTTTGTTCTCTGTTCCACAGATAGCCTTTGACTGCTGTATTTCTATATTAGCAGAAGGAACAAAGGCTATGCCCTCACATGGAGGACTCTGGGGAAATCCCTTTCACTCCTCTCATCAGATTCATGAGGGTACCACCTCTTAATCCAACTACATTAATGACTCAATTTTAACATAGGAATTGGGGAGGGAGGCATGCTCAAATCACAGAACCATCTATTAGTCTAACCATCTGATTCTTACTGTCATCTAAGCTCTTATTTTTTGGACCATGTAGTTCTATTGTGTTACAATAGCATTGGAAGTACTGGGCTGTCATGTTGAACTCTCACAAAAATCTAAAAACACGGCTACTTAATTGTAACCCTGTAATTGGATTACAATATTATCAGATGCTCTTCTCTGATAGATGGTTACTGACTTTTAATTGGTCATCTGCTTAGATAGTTCAAATAAGAAAATGATTTAATACTCTATCAAGGTCTGAGGTACCCATCAACAAAGATACTTTCAGAAAAATATTTCAACAATAGACAAAGTCCCATATGTTCCTTTACAAGATGAAATAAAATAGTCTACATATATACATTAATACAAATACATGTATGTATATGTATACCAGCATCCAACAAAAGAATGTTAATAAAAAGTGCATTGTGTTCATGAGAAAGAATCCTTCCTGTGACCTGTAGAGCTTCCTAAGGGTATCCTTGCAACTATTGCTAAATGCTCATCTTTCTGAGCAATTGCTTAAAGCTGCATTGTAATTGGCCTGGGTCACAGAAAGTACTTCCAGAAGCAGAATCCAAGCTTGGTATGAAAATCAGCTACTCTGCATCCAGCACAGTGTAAAATAGTCGTGGAAGTGATGACTTACAGCCTGTGTTCCTTGCACCAACAGAAGAACTATTGGAGACTGTACTGTCTCCTAGACTTTCCATTTATTTTAGAAAATGAACCAAATGAACCAAAAAGGGACCCCATGTGGGTATACTGCTCTTTGAAAATCTTTATGGGAATTTTGAGAGAAAATCAAAGGTTTGGTATTGCCCACTAAGGAAAGTCTGTACCAGCATCTAAAGTGATTTGATTTAAGAAACTGATGCCCCTAGTTGAATCTCAACATGGTGACTTTGGTCTGTGACATGAATAGACATAAGAGAATTCAAAACATGCAGTGATATGACAAAGAAAAACATTCTGTGGGGGCGGCTGTCTCCAAGCACAAACTGATAATACAGTGACCCAGTTTGCCAACAGAAAAGACAGTCTGCATCTCACCCTTGCCAGTACAGTGTTGGCAAGTACTTACATTGGCTTTTTACCTTTTGCTAAGGGGAAAGACACTTGAATAGATATTGACAAGACTTGACACATATTCTTGGTTTGGGGTCCTGTACTCACTAGCTGTAGCCAATTCCACTAATGTTATCAAGGGTTTTGTAAAATATATTTAATTAATTTGGTCCTCATGATTGAATTTTATCATATCAATGCATTCCATTCTACTGCACCAATGGCTAAAGAAACAGAAATGTCATTCTCAGTGGACTTTTTATATTCCTCGTGATCCTAAATAGTTGCAGGTTAATAAAAATTCACATGGGAAGTGAAAATGCCTGTTTTTTTTTTGGTGTTTTTTTTTTTTTTTTTTTTTTTTTTTTTCCAGTTTATCCATTACATGCGGAAGGACAAGTTACTTTTGGTCAATGTG
>NW_008333659.1:1624944-1650737 GCF_000622305.1 Nannospalax galili
ATGAGTCTCCCTGTAGCCCCAGCTGGCCTGGAACTCACTATGTAGACCAGGCTGGCCTTGAACTCACAGAGATCCACCTTCCTCTGCCTCCCAAGTGCTGGAATTAAAGGCATGAACCACCATGCAGAGGACAAAGGATTGCAAGTCTACATTCCAGACTTGCTTTTCAATTGAATGTCAAGAAGACTGACTAACAGTTTTCATAGGTAAGTTGTTAGGCAGTCTTAGTGAAACTCATGAATAGGAGAAATGGTATGTATGATGCTGGAGCATATATATGTTAAATATAAATATATAAAAATACATACCAACATATGTAACTGTATCTTTCCTTGATATAGACATCTTTTTTTCAGTGCTAGACCCAGTGATTTCTAGACTAGAGCTTCTTTTCTAAAGGTTGATGAGATTCCAAACCAAGAACCTATATCTCTTAATCTGAGTCTAACTGAAAAAGTTCCAGAGACTAGGGAGGTAGATAATTTCTCCTCACCATGTTGGGACTGGCAGCAGCAGATATTTTGTTGCCTAGTGGATGATGATCCCATTCCTTTACACTTACTCAGTGTGTCTTTGTGTCACTGGGTATGGAATTGCTGATATGTATCATTTTACCACTCTACATATAGACTGAAACAATGACTGAACCAGAGAGATGTATCTCAGGAGAAAAACTTTAGATGAAAAAAAATAATAATAATGAGGGCTGGAGAAATGACTCAATGGTTAAGAGCACTGGCTGCTCTTGCAGAGGACCTGGGTTTGAGATTCCCAGCATCCACATGGCAGCTAACAACTGTCCCTAACTCCAGTTCCAGGGGAATCCGACACTCTTTTCTGTCCTCCATGCATTGCATGACAATGGTGCACTTATACATGCAGGCAAAACCCTCATGCACAAAATAAAAAATAAAGATTTTTTTTAAAAGTAAATAAATAATGAAAGAAAAGGGAGATTTTTATTGAGGGTGTAGAGTGAATTAAAGAGTGTTATGAAAGGGAAATGTTAATGCAGTTTTTCCCTGTAAGAGGTTTGGGACAACAAAATAATAGTTGCTTTAGTTTTGGCTTAGATGCTCTTGGGTAAAGGACTCTTCTGAAAATCACTGCTTTTCTGAAGAACTGAAGTGATCTGAAAAACAGGCTTTGTAACACATGTATAGTCAGGAGTGTTCCATATCCTCAAAATGGATAAAGTGATAGGATCTCTGACTACCACTATATAAAACAATATTACTATGAATATGTATTCAGATTCCTGTTCATTAGACTGTGTCCATTGATAAGGATTCATGAAAGAAATAACTAGAAGGAATATTTACTGAAGTCCGGGGGACACATATTGATAGAAATCTGAACAAACATTGAAGGGCTATTATGATAAAAGTTGAAAAAAATACCGTGCTGTGATACCATATATTATATGCTGCATGTCCCATTTGTCAATGATGTTATATACAAAAAGAGTTTGTTTTGTTTTTGTGAGTAAAGAATTAATATTGCAAAGCTAACAAAATAAAATAAAAGTGATATTGACACAACTTAGATTGTCTTTTTGAGACGGGGTCAATTCTTATGAACGGCTGGTGAGAATGCAAAATGGTATAATCTCCGTAGAAAACAGTATTGAGGTTCTGAGAAAATCCTAAAACTAAAATGTGCGGTGATACAGCATTTCCACTTTGGGGCATTGTAAGTCAGATTCATTGCTGGGAGGTGCATGTGACATTCAATTCCCTCCTCCCAAGGTCCTTGCGACAACCTGAGAAAAATATTCTCCAAACCCTGATTTGAAGAATCTTAATGAGTTTATTGGACTTGCTAACTAGCTTGGGGTGCAGGTTTACTTACAGGCAAGCGGGCACCCCCCCACATTCACAGCTGGTTTTCCCAGCTTTTATACCCTTAGCCCCTCCCCTGCAAGTAGCTATAGTCAACCGATTGGCTGGAAGAGGGAAGGGGAGTGGCTTCTTTGCAGAGTGTGGAAAGGAGACAGATCCATAGCTTGTCATCACAGGGTCAGAAGAACATCTTCCGAGTCACACTCTCTATCCCTTCCTCTGGCTCTCACAAAGCTTTCCTCTCATCTCTTCTGGAATATCCCTGAGCCTCAGAGGGGGTGGAGTGACCTTTCTCCCATTGTAATAGGGCACTGGACTCTTCAAGTCTTTGCATCCTGTTTGTCATGGGATGATGGCTCGATTTAGTGGCATTCCACCTACTATAAAAACACAAGCAGCAAGAAACAAGAACATGTAAAGAGTAACTGCAATAATAGCTCACGGGTGTAAAGTACTGGATGGTACTTTAGTAGGCGCATCACATCCATCTAACAATACAATTGCAGTGGCTTCTCCACTGGGGCCTATAACTTCTCCTGCCACATGGGGTTGGCCTGGTCTGTAATATCAGATGTGTGTTCCATCTGACTGGACTAAGTCCAGTGATAATTAGCTGGTTGTACATACACTAGACGAGCCACTATTACACCAGCAGGAACATATTGCTTTGCGTATTGATAGTGCAGCACACAGGGGTCTTTCGTTGAGCAGGATAATGGGCGACAATTCTCCCCCAGCCATCTACATAGCACCTGCTGGCACTATGAAAGCCACCCATCCAGTGACGGAGTTTTCAGCTTAGTCCAAGCTTGATTTCTCCCTCTCCTTTGCTCACATCATGCAGCATCTTCAGCAATAGGGTCTTACCGTCCATTTCAGGTGTGCAACCAACATTATTGGCAATCACCTTTATAGTTTTAGGGACCTCTGGGGTCCCTTAGGCCAACTGCTCATAGGGAGGCAACCTACCCCTGGTACTGGGATTTTCATTTAACAACCTTATGGCTTCTGGAAGCCCCCCCCCCGTAGCATTCCTTCTGGGCTTAAAGCTTTCAACTGTTACTTTAGCAAACTGTTTTTTCTTTCAATTAATCCTATCCTGTAGGATTGTATGAAAGGTGGAAATACTATTGAACCTGATTATCCTCAGCCCAAGCTTGTATACCTGTACCTGTGAAATGAGTGCATCTGTCACTATCAATTCACCTTGGGCACCCTTACATGACACTAAGTTCAGTAAGCCCCTTAATAGTAGCTTTGCCCATGACTCTTTTGCAAAGAAAGGCCTGTGTAGGGACTGTGGCAGTGTCCACGCAAGTCAGAGCATATTTACACCCCTCACTGACTGGCAGGGGCCCTATATAATCTACTTGCCAGTCTCTCACAGGGGAAGCTGCCTTGTACACGTGTCCCATCATGGCATCCATCCTTGGGGCGGTAACTGGGAACACGCTTCACAGGCTTGGACAGCCTGTTGGATGTCAGCATATTTTACTGGAATGCCGGCTGCTTTGGCTATTCTCCACCCTATGTTGGCCCCTCTGTGGCCCGACTTGATATGAATCCAGTGAGCTGCTTCTAGGGGAACCTGAGGGCAGAGAGCCCTCACCTTGGTGAAGGCATTAGCTTCCTCATTCCCAGGGGGACTCACCAGGTGGCGGGAAGCCACATGGTAGACTACCAGGGGCACTTGCTCCTCCTGCATTTTATATATGTCTTTCCTTGTTGTCCCCATAGGGGCCGCTCCATCACCTGCCAGTTTTCTTTCTCCCACTGAACCATCCATAAGTTTAAACCCTTGAACACAGCCCAACTGTCAGTACAAATTGTAACTGGCCAAGGCTCCCTCATT
Organism: Nannospalax galili; assembly: GCF_000622305.1. Lineage (NCBI taxonomy): Eukaryota > Metazoa > Chordata > Mammalia > Rodentia > Spalacidae > Nannospalax > Nannospalax galili. The sequence continues at coordinate 1,628,638 of NW_008333659.1, forward strand.
GTTACTAGCCATACAGCTCTCAACTCAGCCCATTGATTGCTTTCTCCTTCTCCCCTCTCTAACCATATAGTGTCAGTGTTCATCTGTATTGCCACTGCTACCCATTCTTGTCTGGCACCCCTGCTGGTACTATCAGTATACCAGGCATCCGCCGGAATTGGGGGAGCCCCTTCTAGCACTCGGTCAGGTCTTGCTGGAGGGTGAACTATAGGAGGTGGGGGCAGAAGCCCTATGCCTTGAAATGACACTGGTCCTAGCACTGCTTGCATGGCATTGATGATAGGGCTTCCTGACACCACCCCTCACCGTTGCAAATATGCATGCCATCTTTTCAGTGTTTGGTTTTGGGCGACCCCTGACAGGGGCTTGCCTAACAGGCCCTCCATTCATCCTTTTATGGGATAGGCGGTTTTCACAGTAATGGTGGGTCCTGTGATGGATTCCACTGTTGCAATGCTTTGTACACAGCCAGCAGTTGCTGCTCTAGTGCAGTGTACTGGGACTCCACCCCTTTCCATGATTCAGACCAGAATCCAATTGGGACCATCTGTTCAGGTTGTTGTTGCCACAAGCCCCACCCATAACCTTCAGGGTTCCTGGTGACTTCCAAGAGGAAGGGACATTGAGGTATTGGGGCACATAGCTGCTTAGCTTGCCCAACCAGTGTCTTGGCCTGCTCAAAAGCTTCTTGGGCCTTTACATCCCAATCCCATGTAGCACCCCTTTTTATTAGATTATACAGGGGGTGGGTAACCTAAGCAAGATGAGGTATAAAAATTCACCAATACCCAAGAAGTCCCCAAATACCTGTAACTGCTTAGCATTTATTGGTACGGGTTGTTGTAAGATTTCCTCAACCGATGCACTGGGTATCATCTGAGTTCTGCCTGACCATAAAACTCCTAAGAACCACTGTACAAGGCCCTTGTACATTCTGTGGGTTGATTTCCCTTCCTCGCTCCTTCAGGTGCACTTGCATGTTCCCCAAATGAGCTTCCAAATCTGTAAGGCACTCAGAAGTTAGCATTATATCATCTATGTAGTGGAACCTCCTTACAGAAGGAGGGCAGGGTAACAGGGCCAGGTCCTGGGCCACCATCCTGTGATAAACCATGGGGCTGTGGAGGTAACCTTGGGGAAGTACTCTGAAAGTTCATTGTCATCCATTCCATGTGAATGAAAATTGTCTTGGGATTCAGCCGCTAGGGGAATACTAAAGATTGCATTAGTAATGTCCATTGCAGCATGGAAGGACCCCATTTCCTGCACCAGCTGGTCTGTTAGCAGTGCAATGTTGGGCACTGCTGTATGAATGGGAGGCACCACCTTATTTAACACCCGGTAATGTACAGTCATTCTCCAGGAGCCATCTGGCTTTCTGATAGGCCAAACAGGGCTATTGAAAGGGCAGATAACTTCTACTTGCTCCAGCTCCTGGATGGTTTCAGTAATTTCATCTTTACCCCCAGGCAGCCGGTACTGTTTGATATTCACCACCCTCCATGGGCTGGGCCATTTGACTGGCTCCCATCTGGCCCACCCCTGAGTAATCACCTTTACTGTTCGCACCCTCAGCCAAAACTCTCCCACAGTAGTATGTAGGGTGTGTCCGAGCAGGGCATCCACCCCTAAAATGTTCTCTTGAAGGGGAGAGATGCACACCTTGCACTCCTGGGGGGAATGATTGCCCACTCCCAGAATGATTCTAATCTGCTTTACTTGTATGGTTTTATCCCCATACCTATCCACTGCTATCCACTGGCCCTGATGTTTTTGGGGTTTTCTGTGAATTAATGTACACTCTGCCCCAGTATCCACTAGGGCCCATGTATTTTGTATATTAGTGGGGGACAAATAAATCCTCAGTTTGACATGTGGCCTCTGGTCACCCAGTATGGCCCTCACCTGTGGGCAACCTTGGCCACCCCCTCAAGGCAGCAGTTGGGGGGATCCCATCCAATGAGGCTGCCTTCCTCTAGAGCAGGGGGCATAGTTGGGGTTACCCACACCTCCTGGCCTCGTTTCTCTCACTTCTATGGTGAATTGCTGGTCAGGACTCAAAGCCTTCCACAGACTCACCAGCACAGCATTTGGCTACCCATCTATCTTGTCCCTAGCAACTCCTGCTCTGCACAGATTCACCCACATCTGTGCTCAGGAGACACGGAGGGGCCCCTTTGCTGAGTTCCAGCTCTTTTCCCTTGTGTCTACTCGCTTCAGCACCTTTCAAACCTTGTTTACATGTTGGTCTAAATCATTTAAATCCGCCAGAGCCTGAGCAGCCTCACACAGTCACTCCCGACCATGGGGCTTAGCACTGCCACCAAAGCTCCATACCAGTCTTGTGGGCCTTGATGAATCAGTTTCTTTCTTAAGTCTCGTGTAAACACAGTCTTGTCTGGGCCTGTGAACTGGGCATAAAATACAGCTTCCCTCATACCCAGTTCCCTCAACAGAGCCTGTCCTTCCTCAATGGTTTTCCAATTTCTAATATTCATGGAAATCTCAGTTGGAGATACCCACGTATCCCGAATGACTAATATGGGCTCATCCATCATGGGCTGGTTTCCCTCATGTTGTCTTAAATTATGAGGTCTTTGTCTCAAAAAGGGATGAGTGGTTATGTTGCTTAACTTCTCTGCTTCTATAGAACTTAAAATGATTCCATCTGCCCCCATATCCCATAGCCACCCAAGCCAGGTGGCCATAGGCTCCTTCATAGCTTGTTTAAATGTCTTTCCCAGTTCTAATAGTTCTGGTGCTGAGTATTCTCTGATTACCATGGTCTCCTGCACTGGGCTATTGTTAAGACCTCCATCTGCATGTTGGACCATGGATTTTCCCTTTCTTTGAATTAGAGGTTGGACCCAAGGAGCATCTCCCACTATCTCTAGGTCACTTCCTTCTTCCTCACTGCCCAACTCTTCCCAGGGGTTCCAGGTTTTAGGATCCCAGGATGGGCCTTTTATTATCATTCTGATCTAGGCTTTTTTCCACCCTTTTGACCTCCTAGACATAAAAGACGGCATGCCAACACCTCCATCTCCTTTTCTCTCTTATCTAATTTACTGGCAAAGTCAGAGGCCAGTACCAAAGAGGCCAGCCTCATATCCCTCTCCCATTCTAATTCCTCTCTGACACCTTCAGTTTCCCTTCTGGCTGAGGCCTCCACCTGGGACAGATTTATTATCAATAGCAGCAGCCAAGCGACCTCTGCAGCTGCTTTTTGACATTTCTGTCCCAGGTGTGCTAAGAATCTGTTCCAGACCTTCTGCTGTTTTCAGGGCCTCTCCACACTCACTTGGCAGCCCCCACTGGTCAAGCAGATGTGCCACCCCATACCATCTACAAGATGGCTGCCACCCTGTGATCTCTCCCGTTGCCCTTGACTGTTTAGAAAGCCTCACCCTAGCTACATTAGCCATGCCACTGCAGCCACCCCCACAAAGCCTATGGGAATGGTCCACCAGGTTAACATTGCCTCAGCCCACTCTCCCCTCACCCCACTTTACTTCAGTTATTGGTCTCTTTTCCCATATCAGGGACATCACCAACACTCTTCAAAAACTTATTCTCAGCTTCATGGTATCCTTCTCAAAGCCAACTGTAAGTCAAATTCACTGCTGGGAGGTGCACGAGGTATCCAATTCCCTCCTCCCAAGGTCGTTGCAACAACCTAAGAAAAAAATTCTCCAAACCCCGGTTTGAGGAATCTTAACGAATTTATTGGACTTGCTAACTGAGCTTAGGGTGCGGATTTACTTACAGACAAGTGGGCACCCCCGCCCCCCATTCACAGCTGATGCTGAAAGTCCACACCTAGACATAAATTCTGTGGTTCCGGGGACAGCCTTACAAAATGGCGAGAGGCCAGCCTCATGGTTTTCCCAGCTTTTATACCTTTAGCCCCTCCCCTGCAAGTGGCTATAGTCAACCGATTGGCTGGAAGAGGGAAGGGGAGTGGCTTCTTTGCAGAGTGTGGGAAGGAGGCAGGTCCATGGCTTGTTATCATAGGGTCAGAAGAACATCTTCCAGGTCACAGGCATATATCCAAAATAACCCAAATTGGGATATTAGAGAAATATTTGAATGGCTATATTTATTGTACCATTATTAATAAGAAGAAGAGATACAAGTGATCCGTACATCTGTAAGAGAATAAGTAGATCAAACAATGAAATATTTGTCTTTAGAAAGAAGGCTGGAAAGAAGGCTCAGTGGTTAAGAGCACTGGCTGCTCTTTCAGAGGACCTGGCTTTGATTCCCAGCACCCACATAGCAGCTAACAACTATCTGTAACTCCAGTTCCTCTTGGAGGAATCCAATGCCCTCTTCTGACCTGTGTGAGCATTGTACGATGTGTGTGCTCTTACGCACATACAGGCAATATAATCATACCCATAAAATGTAATAAAAATTTTTTTAAAACAAGAAAGAAGGAAATCTAGAACCTAGACAATATCACACCAAGTGAAATAAGAACAAAAGAACAGATAATCACAGTAACAGAAAATAAAATGCTAATTGACAGACTCCAGAAAAAGGGAAAGAAATGGGGGAATAATTACTTAATATATAGAAAGAATCTCAGTTTTTCAAAATAAAAAATGTCTTAGAGAGCTGTTATACAACTCTGTGGATGTAGTTAACTACATTGTGAATACAGTCATACTGTAGCTTTAGTTCTGATCACACAACTTGAGCACTTTGCACTGTGTGTGCTATCACACCATGCAGACCAAGGAATGCTGCCTGAAACGTCTCAGCTGAATGGTATGACCAACAATGCTTCTAAATACAAAGTGTTCTTACAGGAAACACAGACTTATTTATAGAAAACAAAGACTTCAATATTTTTCTATCATCATTTCTTTATGTACAAGTATCAAATTAGTATAGCTTTGGACTGTAGTGTGTTAGAATGTTTAGATGTTTAGTTTAATTCCATTTTTTTTTTTTTGAGACAGGGTCTCTCTGTAGCCCTGGCTGACCTGTAACTCACTATGTAGACAAACCTGGCCTTGAACTCATAGAGATCCACCTGTGTCTTACTCCTGAGTGCTAGGACTAAAGGCGTGAGCCACCACGCCCAGTCCAGAATATTTAATTCTTAAAACTACTGTTTGATTTGATGATTTGAGTTTCATTAAAAAAATTGTTGAATGAATTTTGGGTTGTGAATGATTGGTTTTCAACAACTTCTGAAATGGACTCAAGCACACTTTTGCCATGTTGTTCTTTGTATTTATATAAAGTACTCTTCTCAGTATTGATGCCAATAAATTAATGTAGATTAACTCTGGAAAATGTTGAAGATATGTTCCCTCCTACAGTAGCAAGTTTCTTTATGGTTTATTATCAGTAAATGCTTGAATTATAGCCCTAGCTTATAGCCCTATATACTGGAGGTTGTGTAAAAGTCTCTTGAATGAAAAGGAGTCACTAGTGAAAAAAAGTTAAGAAGTTCTGCTCTTTCTTATGAAGTACAGGCTGCGAAAGATCAGAGATCACAAGACTTGTTGTCTATAAAAGTACCGGGAAGTTTGAGCTGATATTTTTGTTGGATGGTTCGGCTATACGGTTAAGTCTGTGCCAACCTCTAACAGGCGACTAGAAAGGAACAAAATGTGATCTGTAGGTGTTTAGATTGTCTATTTGACTATGCTATATTGCAAAACAAGTGGATAGTTGCCAATAGAGCCACTATCCTGAATCTATAACTTCACCAGAATAAATGCACATTTAATTCCAAATTGCATTTCTTTTTGGTCTCTTAATAGTAGGAGACTTAGTCACTTTGGGGTTCTGCAACACATCACCATAAATTAAATAGATTCAACAAACAAAAATTTTATCTAGAGGTGCTTGCTAGTAATCCCTAGTTGCTAGCACCTAGTTGGTGGAGGAAGGAGGATTAGGAGTTAAAGTCTAGACTCAGCTACCTAGTTTGAGGTCAGTTTGGCAACAGGAGACCCTGTGTCAAAAAACAAATCTCAGATCAAAACAAAACAATATTTACTTCTCATAATTCTGGAGACCAGAATTCTGAGTTTCACCAGCATGGATAAAGCAGAGGCATCCTCTGGGTTGAGGACTGCTGGCTTCTTGTTGTGATGAAAAAAGAGCCAACTAGCTCTCTGGCCTTTTCCTATAAGGGAGTGAACCTCATTCATGAAGGTCCTAATCATCCCTAAAATCCTGATCCTAGATACCATCCCACTGACAGTAATGTTCTAGTTCATGAATTTTGATGGAATGAAAAATTCCATCCATCCAAAGCAGCATGTTTTTTGAATGACAAAATCTCGGTAGTAGTTTTATGTGTTGACTCATCCTCTTGTACCACAGGAATTTCTACTAAGGAGTTCTAGCCTTCCTTTTAAGAAGTGAGAGCTGATGCATTTGATAAAAATTGCTCAGATTTTAAGGAATAGGGGTCATGAGTTTATTCCTTTATTACACTCAATGGTTAAAACTTCTAAAAGAGAAAATTCTAAGATTTTTTTTCCAGTTTATCCACCTTTTATCATATCAATGTTGGCATTACAATAACTAAATCTTATACAGCCTTCTATAGTAATACTTGAGGACTTGTTCAGCAACCTTCATGATTTCAAGACTTTAATGGCCAATTAGAAAAGCTAATAACATATTGAACAATGGATTCTGACAGTAACATATCAAATATGTTGACAGTGGGATTTTCAGAATAGTTTTGAGGAAAAAAGTATCAAACAAAAAATGCAATGTAGGATGAAGTCACAGCTGTAAGAAACAATAAATATTAGTCTTTTCAGTCAAACCCTGTACAACTTTTGGTTTATGAGAAGAACTTCTAATGTTTTAATACTTCCACTTATTTAGGTAAAGGCCCTGATGTATTCCTAGAACCTAAAGTCCTGGGGGTTGTGGAGCCCTTCCCCTTCCCTGACCAATCTTCTTCTTCCTTTCTCTGATTCATTTAAACTATAGAGTTGGGAAAGACTATGAGATTGTATCCCAGACAGTGGAGAAAAGACACAGGGATAAAAAAACCTATCAAACTTCCAGGTCAAGTGTACTTTCTTGAGCTAATGATTATGCAACACACCCTTTTGCAAAAGCAAAAGCTGCCTGGCCAAGTTACATTTACTGTGTTCATGTGTTCTTCATGCTGTATCAGTAGGGTCCTTTGACTTCAGACTTTATTTCTAACAATTTATTTATTTCTAACAATTTATTTCAAACAATTGGTAAAGTGTTTCCTTTCATGAGGACCTGAGTTTAGATCTCCAATACTCACATAAAAAGCCAGATGTGGATGCACAGGCCTATGATCTCAGCACTGGGACCAGTCAGACTAGCTGAATTGGTAAGCTCCAGGTTGACTGAAAGTCTCTATCTCAAAAACTAAGTTGAAGCCTGGTATAGTGCACACTTTGTATCTCAATACTCAGGAGGAAGAGTCAGGTGGATCTCTGTGTATTCCTGGTCAGGCTGATCTATATAGTGAGATTCACTGTAGCCAGGACTACATAGTGAAACCCTGTCTCAAAAAAAAAAAAAAAAAAAAAAAACCAAAAAAAAAAAAAAAAAAAAAAAAACCCTGAATAACAAGAAAATACTAAGGTGGAGGGTGATTGACAAAGACACTCTGCATCAACCTCTGTCCTCCACATGTACATGCATGTACCATGCACAGACACACAAACACATATATACATAAGTGGTCTAAAGATTTGAGCTATCCTAATGCATATCTAATCATCTAGTCAGTCCTAAAAGCTTTGTGTACATACTAGCATACAGTAATTAGTAATACTAATTACTAATTACATTAGTAATACTAATCCTTTTCTTACTATCATAAAGTACTTGAAGCAGGATAGTTATGAAGAAAGGGGCTTATTTAGCTCACAGTTTAGGGGTTTCAAGGTTAAAATTGGGTGCTCCTACTAAATTAGATTCTGATAAGGGTGATGGATAAAGACACATCACAGCAGGAGTGTACAGAGGAGCAAGTGGTTCTTTCTTGAATCAGGAAGAGAACACAATCCTGATGACCCAAGGACTTCCCACTGGGCCCACTTTTTTTCTTATTTTTCTTTCTTTCTATATATTTTAAAAATTTTATGTGTATAAGTGTTATGCCTGCATGCGATGTAAGTGTACCTGTGTTGTACAATGCCGTGGAGGTCAGAAGAGGGATTTCAACTTGGGTCTCCTGCAAGAGCAGCCAGTGCTCTTAATTGCTGAGCTTCTCCCCAGCCCCTAGGCCCACTTCTTAAAGGTTCTATTTTCTCCAAACAGTGCCACTCTGCAAATCAGTTTCTACCATCGTATTTATGATTATCTTCAGTGTTCAGTTATAGAGAAGCTACAATTATTTACAGTGATCCAACCAATTATTCATTCTTCAAAATTATACACTGTTAAAAAGGTTCTGAAAATTCTTCAGTATTTTAAACATGATGAATTTGCTTTTCTCTTTTTATTCATTTGCCTATTTCTATGCTCTCTTTACTTGCTCAGCTGGTCCATGTGGAAAATTATATAGTGAAGAGATACTGTCCCAATTTTCACACAAATTACCTGTGAATTGCTCTCAGGGACAGATACCTCACATGAAAACTTAAAAAAAAATTCTAACCTAAGTATGATAGCATTGAGGTTTTCCTGGTTTTTTTTTTTTTTTTTTTTTTGTTTTTTTGCTTTTTTTTTTGAATTTTTGTGAGTCATGGTTTCCCTGTAGCCCCAGCTGGCTTGGAACTCTCTGTGTAGAACTTGCTGGCCTTAGTCTCACAAAGATCTGCTGATAGCATTGTCTTAGTTTTTTTAAGTTTTAAAAATGTTTGCTCAATTCGTCTTTTTTTTTTTTTTTTTCCTTAAATAGCTTAATTGTCATCAATTGACAGTTGCTGGGAGAGGGAGAGTATAGTTTCTTCAGTGGTGGGTTAGGTGGCCCTAGGAGTTGCCCATGCTCCACTGACAGCACTAAATGAGCTAACTGGGTTTCCCCCTATAATGTGTTGGCCTGAGGGACCTTAGAGGTCCCAAAACAATAAAGGCCATTGCCAGTAATGTTGGTTGTACATAGGAAATGGATGGAAAAACCCTATTGCTGAAGACACTGCATGATGTAAGTGAGGAGGGAGAAATCAAGCTTGGACTAAGGTGGAAACTCCCTGCCACTGGATGGTGGCTTCCATGGTGCCAAAAGGCAATATGCAGATGACTGGGGGAGAATAGTCCCCTATAATTCTCATCAATGACGGACCATGCATGTTGCACTATCAACATACCAAACAAGATGCTCCTGCTGGTACAATAGTGGAACATCTAGTGTATGTACAACCAGCAAATTTTTGATTGGATATAATGCCCACTCCTAGGGGTGGAACACACATCTGGTACTGCAGACCTGGTCAACCCCCTGTGGCAGGGGACAATATAAGCCCCAGTGGGAAGTCACTGCAATTGCTTTGTTTGATGGATATAATGCACCTGCTAAACAAGGATTTGTGTTTACAACCATATGCTAAGTTATTATAATAGTCACTGTTAAGCTGTTCTTGCTTCTTGTTGTGTGTGTTTTTGTAGTAGATGATATTCCACTGAAATGGGCCAACAGCCCATGGAAAAAAGACAATGTAGAGACCCAAAAGTTCAGTGCCTTGCCACAACAGGAGGAAGATCAACCCACACATACCACCCCCTCCAAGGCTCAGGGATTTTTTTGTGGAAGAAGTTGGCAGAAAGAATGTAAGAGCCAAGGGGAGTAGAGAGATGGCTCAGCAGTTAAGAGCACTGACTGCTCTTGCAGAGGACCCAGGTTTGATTTGCAATGCCCACATGGCAGCTATGAACTGTCCTTAACTCCAGTTCCAGGGGAATCCAATACCCTCTTCTGACCTCCATAGCATTGCACCACACAGGTGCACTCACATACATGCAGGCAATACACTCATGCACATTAAAATAAAATATTCTTTTAAAAATAAAAGAATGAATGTAAGAGCTGGAGGAAGGGGTGGAGTGTTAAATGGAAGTGTCCTCCAACCACTATGCCAGCAAGCTATAGTCACACCTCCTTCCCATGCTCATCAAGGAGTTGAGGGGGGAGTCAGTTACCTTTCCCACACAGTTGACCTTAGCTGCATGTACAGGAGGGGCAAAGGGGCAAAGGATATATAAGCCAAGAACACCATGAGGCACCTCTCTCACCATTTTCTGTGACTGTCGGAAGGTCACAGGATCAGTATTTGAGTGTGAACTTTACAGTGCAGCCATAAATGGGGACACCCACTGTTCTGTAAATAAACCCCTGTCCTATGCTCTGTTATCAAGCCCAATAAACTAGGTAGGATTTATAAAAAAGGAACAGAGCTAATGGAAACCTTCATCACTCCCGCCAAATTGACTCCATGATGGCTGTTGGCAAATCCTTTGGCTTTTGATTTTTTTCTCTCTCTCATTTTCTTTCTTTTTTTTTTTTTTTTTTTTTTTTTTTTTGAGGAAAAAAAAAAAAAAAAAAAAAGAGGACGATAAATCTTTCACTGTGATATATCAAAATAACTACCTCTCAAGTGTTGTCATTACAGTACGTACCACTGTTGTCTTGTGTTTTTTTTTTTTTTTTTCCTCTCATTTTTTTTTTTTTTTTTTTTTTTTTTTTTGTTCTTTTTGAGGCAGGGTCTCCCTGTTACCCCAGCTGGCCTGACACTCACTGTGTGGACTGGGCTTCCCTTGAACTCACAGAGATCTGCCTGCCAGGCTCTGCCTCTCAAGTGCTGGGATTGAGGATGTATGCCACCAAGCCCAGCTTTAGTCTTTGATTTCTTATCTTTACTTTTCTACCTTTTAACTTCATCATATATATATTTTGATGTAACTTGCTTCAAGTTGTTTCTGGAAAAATGTGTTAAAAATTGCCTTTGTTTGGAATAATAATAATATTCTTAAAAGAAAAAAGAAAAAAACAGGGAATTGCGAGGGAATAGTGGTAGGGAGAATAGGGGGAAAATGGGGGAGGATGGGGAATAGACTTGATCAAAAGACAGTACGTACATTCATGAGATTCTCAAATAAAATCTTTTAAGCGAATAGTCAAAAAAAATTCTGGGCCACGTGTGGCCTTTAATCCTAGCACTTGGGAAGCAGAAGCAGGTAGATCTCTGTGAGATCAAAGTGAGCCTGCTCTACACAGCTAGTTCCAGGACGGCTGTGGCTACTGGGAGAACTTGTCTCAAAAGACCACAAAATAAGTTAAAATAAAACACCAGATAAATAAAGACGAAAATAAAAGCTTAATATCGAAAACAGATGAAAATCAAACTTCAAAGGTAAGGGCACTGCTGCTCATAGGAACCTTCCATACTCTGTTATTTACATTCTCCATAGCCTTGGTTCAAGCAAATCTGCAACTAAGCAGGCTTTCCAAATTGCTAGGAATTCATTAACTCAATTTTAAAAAATCGTGGAATCAACTGTTTCCAATTTCATTTACTGACCCAAATTCCTAAGCAGAAAACTTAGTTTACATTTAAATAATTCACATAAAAGCCACACCAACACTCTTGAGAATTTCTAATTAATCACTTAAAAGAATTAAATGAAATACCCTCTGCATTTTGTCCCTCAAGCCTTCAGGACGAAGTAACATACAAAGAAAGCAGCTTTGGTTTGGTTGATAAAATGCCTTGCAAGCATGAGGAGTTTGAGTCCCAGTATTCACAATGAGTCAGAATTTTGAAAAGGCCCATTCCTGTACACCCAGAGTAGGAAAAGCAGACAGGCTTGATGGCCAGCCAATCTAGCCAATCAGTGAGCTCCAAGTTTAGAGAGCAATACTTTCTCAAAAATAAAGGTGGAGAAGCAATTGACAAGGACATACCAGGGACCTCTGGCCTCAGCACATGAGTCCATCCCCCGCCCCCACACATGCATAGTTGTGTGTAGGCATACCCATATGACCAAAGAAAGTAAAGTTGCTTCGTGTTTCTGTACTCTGGAGCCAGAATCCGAGTTGCCAAAGCCTAGAGCTTCATAGATTCTTTCCTGTGTAACAACCAAGAGAAAGGATGAGATTCCTGAATCTTTTGATTTAATTTCAGTCAAACAAGTCTAGATACACAAAAGAACCATGCTGTTTTTATTATAATTCAGGTTCATGTTTACAACTGTGGTTTAAGTTTAAATTATTGTTGAATGGACATTGGTACTCAGTTTGTGTCAACAGCAATTCAGTAATATGGAATTAAAACAAAACAAAACAACACACACACAGAGCATCCAAAAAGGTAAAACAAATATCTAGATGAAATGAGACTGAGATGCTTTGGGCAACTCTGCTGTGCACATTTGGATGCTCAGTTTTCTCTTCTGTTTCATTAGGCCCAGATGGTAGTTTCTCAAGATACCTAGCAGAAAGGCAACAGCAGAGATGCTTATAAGCTAGCAGACTTCCAGTGATGAAAACGTGACTGTTAATTGCAAGGTTTTATTTCCAGATGTTCAGATCGCTGAGAGCTTTTCAGACAACATGGAAAGCTGACAGATTAAGACTGAAGATTAAATAAAAGACTGAAGTTTGGGAAATATGAAGTTACCATAAATAAGTGGATATTCAAAAAATTATAGTGACAGAAACATTTGAGAGCTATGTAGATGATGTGCTAGGAAACAGAACAACTCGTTTAGCCTCACCTGTGGAAGTAAAGCTCATAAAAATCATTTTCCTTGGATAATTACATATATGGTATCCTTAGTGTGAACTTTAAGAAGTCAAGAATAAAAACAGCAATGTATTAGTGGCTGCTAAATAAATACATTGACTTTCTGATAAAGGGCTATAGCTCTTTATATTTTTCTACAGTTCCTTCCTTATTCTTAAAAAAAAAAAAAATCCATTCAGGGCTGGTGAGATGGCTCAGCAGTTTAGAGCATTGGCTATTCTTACAGAAGACCTGGGTTCAAATTCCAGGACCCACATGGCAGCTGACAATGGTTTATAACTCTAGTTCCAGGAGATCCAATGCCCTCTTCTGTCCCCTGCAGGCATTGTACAACATGGGTTCACTTACATGCATGTGGGCAATACACTGATAACACATAAAATAAAAATATTAAAAAAAATTCACCCATGCAGAGTAATGCTGTTTCCTTTTTAAATAATGTTTTTATGCTCTGAAAGTTTCAAACATTTATACTATGTCTACTGATCATATCTTCCCGTACTACTTCATTCCAACTCCTAGTAGGCCTCCCGCTCCCATGGGCAAGATGTGCTCACTGGTGCAACAGTGGCATGATGGTTTTGGAGATAACCAACTAACTGTTTTCTGATTGGATATGAGGCTTGCTCCACAAGAAGAATTTTGTGCCTGGTACTATAAACCTGGTCAAAATCCCATGACTGAAGAAATCATGGGTACTCGGGGTGGGAATGGAAACCAACTGTTTAATTAAATGATCATGCTATTCAACTATATTTCTATATCTTTAATAAAAGGGTACTACAAATGTCTGTAATTATTTAAGTCCAATAAAACCAGTCTCTCTCTCATACACACACACATACACACACACACATACACACACACACACAGAGAAATGGAAAGAGAAAAAAAAAGGAAACCTATATGTATACAAGTTTAAAAGGGGAATTTTCAAGGTTGGGACCATAGCTCAGTGGTGAAGTTCTTGCCTAACATGTGAGCACCTATGCTTAATTACCAGTAGTAAAACAAACACACACACACACACACACAAAATCAGGCAAAAACAAAAACAAAAAACCAATACCATCTTCATGAGTTGTGATGTTTAATCATTGTGGTTTATATAGAGATAGCTGTGAAAATGTAAAGGATGAGCCTCAGCATTTAGGTATTGTTTTAATTTTAATTTTTATTTATATGTATATATCTTTGTGAATGTATACCATATGCACACAGTGCCTGAAGAGGCCACAAGACAGTGTTGGTTCTTCTGGAGCTAGAGTTACAGGTGGTTGTGAGACAGCTGATGTAAGTGCTAAGAATGGAACTCAGGTTCTCTGGGAGAGGAGAAAGAGCTCCTAATGGCTGAGTTATCTCTCTAGCCCTTGTGCATTGGTTTTGATAGTAAAGAATATACTGATATACTAATATTTTAAAGGTTTAATATTTAAAACATTATAAGTATATTTAATATATATTTTAAAAGCTGTAAGATATAGTCTTAAGTATTACTTAAATTGGAGAAGGTGGCTTTTGGGATAGGCTAATGGTCCCTTTTTGTGTTTGGATTTCTATAGAGACTTTGTAAAAAAGAACATATGCATTTTCCCTCAGTTATATTAGACTGTTATCATACTGGGCTCCTTTTATGTGATGTTAGTGTTGTGGAAGCAAAAAAATTATATGATGTAGTTTATTTAATAGCATCTGGATATTTTGGTTGTGGTTGTTTTTAGTGGGCCTGAGTTTCTGAAGTTAAATTTTCTAGAAAGTTTCTTGTCTTTATTCCATCTCTGAATCTGAAACAGGAAGTACGGCAGGGGGAGAATGTGTCTATATGCTCTTTTCCTGGGTCACCAAAGCTCTAGCAAGGAAGTTTGCCTTGAAGTTTAGCCATTTAAGTATTCCTTTAAGTCACTGGATTTTTTTCTGGCTTGAACTTGCAAGGGACTTGTGGATGCTGTTACCATTGCTGAGAATTAATGAGTACTTTTCCAATAGAGTCTGGAAGACTCTGTTTTCTTGTGGTTATCCAATCTTTCTTGTGGCTCTTACAACCTTTCCCCCCTCTTCTATAGTGGTCCTTGGGTGGCAGATTTGATATAGGTATCCTATTTAAGGATAAACACTACCATACCTTATTTTCTACTCTTTGGTCAGTTGTGACTTTCTAGGTTAATCCTGTCTGTTGCATGAGGAAGCTTCTTTGGTGAGAGTTGAGAAATGCATTAATACTCCTTCTGCTCCCTGTTCCACGGGGTTCCCTGAGTCTTAGGTATAGAGAGTGCACTGTAGATGTGTTACTTAGGGTTGGGCATCTCCCAGACACTTATTCTCTGCACTTGACCTTGTGGATTCCCAGATTCCATGTACATGTGGGGTAAGTATGGCAACCTATCTGTAATTACAGCCCTGGAAAGTGAAGACAGGATATTCAGAACAAGTTAGCTAGTGAGGTGAAGTATATTAATGATTAATGAGCCCTGGTATTAACTAAGTGACCCTGCCTCCAGAATAAGTTTGTAATACTCTCTATCTGTTGCAAAAAACAAAACAAACAACAACAACAAAAAATAGACACTTCTTTGATAAGTGGTAGGCAGTATATGTGTCTGTAAAATATAAGGATATGTACTTAGAATATAGAAGGATATTATGTTGGTTTAGGAATATGACAAAAGGAGATTTTTCTCTAGAGTCTATTTCATCTCCAGCCACGTGTATTTGGCTATGCTTACCATACCAACATGAGTTCCCTCCCAGTTTTTTCTTTTTATCTTCTAGTGATTAGACACGTAGGGTTTCTGAATATAGTTTTATATCTCTCAACTCGACACTAATAATTTTTATCTCTTTGTGATTTTGCTCTACATTCTAGAAAATTCTTTGATTTTATTTTGTCCACCATAACTAAACAGTAAGACCCTATGCTTGATAGCTTTAGTTGTCAGTTTGACAAATCTGGGTAGAGGGAACCTCAATTGGAGAATTGTCTCCATTGGACTGACCTGCGATCATGTCTGTGGGGTATTTTCTTGAATTTTTAGTAATGTGGGAGTGCCCATGCCAGTGTGGGCAGGTTGTTGTGTATTGTATGTAAAAAGCAGGCCAGGGGAGCAAGCCAGTAAGCAGCATTCCTCCATGGCCTGTGCTTCAGCTCCTGTCTTCAGGTTCCTGCCCTGAGATCCTACCTTGGATACCCTGATGAATTGTTAGCTGAGGCCTAGGAGGTGTAAGCCAAATAAACCCTTTCTTCCCCAAGTTGGTATTGGTCAGAGTATTTTGTCACAACAATGGAGAAGCAAACTAGAACAGACCCTAATCATGAAGACACCACACACTTTGGAATCAGGACATATTGATTTATTCTTTATCAATTTATCCAATTGCTTTTTAAAGTAAAATTTTACTTTGGTGATGATATTTTAACCATTTGTTACTTTTGTACCAGTTAATTCTTAATCTCATTTTAGCTATTTTTCTGGTCATAGAAACTTCTCAGATCATCCTTAGCAATGATAATTTAAAATTTCTTTTTATTTTTCATGCCTTTTCTTATGGACTTAATTGTTTATTTCTTTTTCATGGTCCTTCTATTTCTTGCTGTTGAATTTCCCTAATATCATAAAATTTTAATTACTTGCTTATCTTACTTTAGTAATAAGCAGAATTTCATGAATTTTGTAGATAGAATAAGGAGCAGGCATGCTTAACTGAGGCCTCTTGTTCATCTATTTTTTATCAGTTTTTTATAGATTCCTTTTATTTTCTGATAGTAATTTCTGAGATAAAATTGTGTCTCGCAAGTGCATGCTAACATGATGTCATTTAGAAAACTCTAGACACTGTACTTGCTTCTGAAAGCTTCAGAAAATAATCTTACCAGCTTGATCTAGATCATATGCCACATATTCACATAAAAAGAATTATCAAATCAGTATGTGTTAACCATTGAAATGCATTGGCATTTCAATCTAAAAATCAAGAACAATACTCTTTAAAAAATAAGGGCAGGGTGGCGTACGCCTTTAATCCAAGCACTCAGGGGGCAGAGGCAGGTGGATCTCTATGAGTTCAAGGCCAGCCTGGTCTACATAGTGATTTCCTGGACAGCTGGGACTACAGGGAGACCCGGTCTCAAAAAAGACACACACATAAAAATCTTCCTATTCTTATCTCTGATCATAAGAGAGAATGCAGCATTTCTAAGCTACATTATGGTCATGTCTTATAAAGAAACAGTCTGACTCTTAGCATCTGTTTAAGGCTGTGTGGACCCCAGCTGATAAGAACCTGTTTCTTCAGATGTCTCTTGGAATTGTGCTCCAGAGCAAGAGCTTTGTTCATTCTTTACTGAAACAGTGTCTCCAGCATGCAATGGGGAAATAAAAGTGAGGACCCATCCTTATCAGAGAATCATGACCTTAGATCTCTAGACCTGGATTATCACACACACTCAATTTCTCTCATTGTTTGCAATGAAAAATGCATGCTGTTATCAGCAATTTGCTAATTCAAGCACACATATCTACATCTATACACTCTCTTGGGTAGAGGGCACAGAGGGGTCCTTGAGGGATCAAGCTCAGGTGCCCAGATCACAAGAGAAGCACACAGTTCAGTGAGCCTGTTTACATTATAAACATAGTTTCTTTGGTTGCTAGGTTTTACACTATAAACATAGTTTCTTTGGTTGCTAAGTTTGGTGAGAGTCTTTAGTCCAGATTGTATCCCTATTGTAAAAGTCATCCTACAATAGAATTTTACAGTCTTGGGTTATATAAAACAATTTTTCCCAATGAAACTTCAAAATTCTGCCTTTTAATGTATTGTGATTATTTCAAGGAAGCTTTTTCATTCTTTTGTGGGACAAAATGAAAGGTTGAAACTGAAAATGCAAAATGTTAACTCTTACATCATATATATATATGTGTGTGTGTGTGTATGTGTGTGTGGGTGTGTATGGAGCCTTGCTCCAGAATGTATACGGAAGAATAGAGCAAAATACAGACTGCGAATAAAACCATTTTTTTATTATGACTGAGTCATAAGTTCATATTTTAGGATTTACTTTGAGTCCTATTAACTAAAATAATTGTATAAGACTGTAAAGATAGGCTATTTTATATGATCTAATGCATTCACAAAAAAATTAATAATTTACCAAGTTTCAAAGACTTTAATAGAATTATAGATTAAATTGTATCAGTTTAGAATAGTAGGGTAGCCCATGGAAAAGGAACATTTTCAGTATAAAGAGATTGTTGCCTAGCAGGGAGAAGTAGAAGACAGAATCACGAAGATCAGCATGAATCTGGACAATTGCATGAGGAACTGAAGAAAATGGATCTCTGACCTAGAGACAAAACATATGTTTCAAAACAGGATCAAAGCCCTGATGACAGAAGGAGAAGAAGCAAAGAGTGAACTGCGGGAGGACATCACAGCAACAGGCTTTCTCCTCTGGGAACGAACTTTCTGAAAATTTCAGGACCATTCCAAAAATGCTTTAAATACATCACTGAAGGGCTTCTTTGGCGGAGACTCAAATCTCACAGCTTAAAGTTCTCTAGTTGAAAGAGGGACAAGAACAAAGTTTTGTGATGTGATGTGCTACGCTGGCTTTGTAGGTATTGAAATGTCTATTGTTTACATAGGTTTAAAATGAATCAGAAGGGACATTCTTTAGAAGCAAATGTCACACTAATTCAAATGAGAAAAAAGCTGCGTTCTGAGAGACAAACCAGAAGATGGAGATAATAGGACAAAGCATGCTCTATACAAAGTAGATTAACACAGTTTATGTGACTTCCAGCGTGAAGAGGTATATGATATGGCAGTTACTTTGTTAGTTAAGAATGTGAACACCACACAAAACCAGGCTTGGGGGGAATGGGGAGCTTCAGCTAGTGAGTGAGGGGACAACTGACCACACATGTTTTCGGGGCTTTGTGCTCTCCTTTCCCATTTACAGTGTGAAATGCCAGTGGAGTCCTGCACAACTGTTTCTCGATGGAAAACAACGTGGGAAAGTAATTCAATTGGCAGATACGGAGATCTAGCAAATTATTAGTGATCTTACCTAGAAACAAACATTTTCAATAAATAAAGCATGGATTGTCAAATTATATGGTAGCTTGGAAATGTGATGTTGTCAAGCCCACCATAATAAGCTGTAGTGGAAACAAGAAAATGTGATGTGTGAAGCTGATTCAGCAAATGTTCTAAATAGTCCAAAATTTGCTTTTATTGTGAACGATAAAACTTTAGTAAAATCTGAAAAGGCAATTATCTTGTAATGTGAAATGTGACTTCGGAAGGAAATGTGCTTGGGAGACATTTATTTTAATAGCTGTATAAATAAACTGTGGTCCCATATCATATACATGCACTGAAATTCTGAAGGTATCATTGACATTTTTCAGTTGTGTTCCATTGCATTGGAAGGAACAAAATTCAAGGTTCTTGAATTTGAGAAGGTCTTAAAAAAAAACTCTTCCAGAATTTGAAGGGTGAACTGTCTTTCACATTTAACCATCAGGAAAAATTCAGGTAGTGTTAATACATTTTGTTATGATACAGGGTTGCTGATCTTCCTTGAGTTGAAATACTGCCTCTTTCAACAGTAGAGTTTAAGCAGTAGATGGAGATGCATCCTATCCCATTCTAAGCTGCTTTCTCTATACTAATCAATGTCTTGAAGAACCTGCAGATGAGTGTTAGCCTCTCCAGCTGCTCCTCTTCTCACAGGTTGGCAGCACTCCAGCTCAGAACAGTTTTTGTGCCATCAGAAGAGTAAGAGACTGAGATCCTTCTTCTCTGCAAGCTGACTGGCTTCTCTTCTCTCTGCCATACGCCTTCAGATTGAGTGGGCTGCACCTGCCAATCCAAACTTGATGAAACTGGATTTGAACATTAGCCTGAAATACAGAGCAAGTTAAATGCTATTACAACTGCCTACGGTTCCATTTACTCTTCAAATAAGTGTTCATCGATGGGATCCTGTCATATTAGTACATTTGGGTATTCAAATATTTCAGTACCTTACCCATCCTCTTTTATCTTTGGGAATATGTTTCTGGCATTTTATTTTTATCCGTAGAGACATGTTAAAAGGGAAAAACATGGGTTTAAGTAGTGCAAACCTCTTATGCTCTGTGTTCCAGGGAGCTGAGGAAGGTCTGGGACTGGAGGGCTGGAGGAGAACCTCATCTTGCCAACCTAAAGTCTTAAGACAGATGTGAAGGTACAGTCAATCATAAATTCAGGTTCAAAGGGCAGTGTTTTGTAATGTTTGTTGATAGCTAAGCTGTTTATTCACTGAAATAGGCTTGATTTTTTTTCAGTCAGGGTTCATGGTTCCACTCAGATCTGAATCTGTATGTCATTCTTGACTGACCTCACATGGTTGTTCTTGCCCAATCCCCTTTCCTGGCTCCATTGTGAACTTTCACACACATCTTCTATCACTCATGACTTTATAATACAATTTATCCACTCACATGCTTGCAAGCATCATGGAGCAGTGTTTGAGGACAGACTTGCTGTTTTTAATAAAAAAAAAATATCAGGAGGCAACTGTTGCATAGTAGGCCATTAAAAATGCATATTTAACAAATGAATGAGTCATGCTTCCCAGATTCTATTTGTACTCTCTAGAATCCTTTTGCCAGATTTGTAACAGATTATAGTTGAGCTTTGTCCAACAAATTAATCAACAAAATTTTAAAGAAATTTAATTGGCTTTTTTAAAAATAAGAGAAAAACATTTCATTTTCAGTAAAGATTCCCCCATCCAGTGTAATTTTTCTTGAAAACAGGGTCTCTTTACAGAGCCAAAGGTGGCATGGAATTGGTGCTTCTGCCTCTGCCTCTTGAGTGCCGGGATTACAGGCATAGACTTCTATGTCCAACTCCCTTATGAATTTTTCATGGACTAGACTAAAGTTACTGTTTCTATTTACAGATAAAGAAAAATGAGGAAGAACCCAATAGAGGGATGCTTTTGGAAGCCCTTGTCAAGAAACTCCAATGAACTCTCATATGAACATTTGAAAATTGCCCTGTACTGACTTTTTCTAGTTCCCTGTCTAGAACTGGTGATGCTAATTATTCTTGCCTTCTTCACATCTCCTATTCATGATTCAAGGACTTACTTCTCCCCTTAGAGATAAGAGTTATGCAATTTGGGAGTGTTTTAGATAAACCCAACTAAAGAGTACTCCAATTGCCTCACCCTGAATCCCTGTTCAGCATAGAAGACGCCAGAGCAGTCTGAGTCCCTGTTCCCTATTGGCAATTTGGGTAACCCCTTCAGAGGATGCCGTGATAAGAATAGGAGGTAGGAATTGGCTAGGCAGATAAGGTAAAAAGACCCCAAAGAAATGTAGCCAGTTTCTGGGCTAAAAGTCAAAATATCATTGTGCCTGTTAGCAACACATTCTGTTCCAAAGGCTAAAAATGTCAAAAGTATTTGGGAGTTTGTATCTAATCCTTAAAAGATTTTAGGGTTACCTCTTCAGAGGGGGGAATGTTGGAGGGGAGGGTGTGGGCATGGATTCGATCAAAATACCTTATATACATGTATGAAATTCTCAATAAAATTTTGGTAAAAGTTTAAAAAAATAAGAATAAATTCAAGTTCCATGACTTGACAAATTCCAAATAAGGCTCAGGGTAACAGAAGTGATTCATCTAAGTAAGGGAAGAATCAAGCTTAAGCTTCATTAGTTTCCAGTAAATCTGCCTTAATTGGTTCTTTCTGTGCTCATGTGACTTATTTTTCTTATGGGGTGAGAAGCATGAATCCTTCTCATCTATGAGACTGAGTCTCCCTGTTTTCTTTTCATTCCCCATTTACAGATTTCTTTCTAATGCTGTTTCCTTTGCTTTGTGGTCAGAAGAAGAAAAAGAATGAAATTTTTTGTTTGTTTAAATCAATACTGTAAGACTGCTCAAGATTTTTATGTAAGTACCAGAAAGGATTTGAGCCATAAAGAAGGATGGATCTATATTATATTGCCCCCCCCCCCACATACTCAGGTACAGAATTCTAGATTTTTCCTAGTGGACATTTATTAAGTTGTCACTATGTGTTTGGAAAAATTCAGTATTTTTTTTTTCTGTTTTTAATGTTTTTAAAAAGAGAAAGTTTTATGAGAGTCATTTGCAGATGAAATACTTCATTTGTCAATACGTTCAAACTGTTTTCAACATATTTTACCTCCTGCCAAGTGGTCTTTCTCTCTGAAGTTGTTTTCCTAGATTGCTTAACATAATTCACTATGATTTCCTATTGGCTTCTCCTTGGTCTTTCCTGAATCCTGAAGCAGTCTTTAGTTTAATAGGCAAATTTTTTTTTTTTTTTTTTATCAAATGTTGGAATTTTCTCCCTTGAAAGAA
>NW_008333659.1:1651300-1655969 GCF_000622305.1 Nannospalax galili
TTTTCCTGTGGTTTTCCTGAATCCTGAAGCAGTTTTTAGTTTAATAGGCAAATTTTTTTTTTTTTTTTTGCTATCAAATGTTGGAATTTTCTCCCTTGAAAGAAAGTTGTCTTCAGAGTTGAATCTTGATTTTCTTCACACTCATTCACTGACTCAATATCAATTTTATCCTAAAGATATTTACAGCACTGTCTATAATCAAATTTCTCATTTAAGCTTCGAAATTGAGTCTTTTCTGTACACAAATGTATTACAGCTAGCTAAAACTCATTTGAGCTGGGCGCGGTAGCACATGCCTTTAATCCCCGTACTGGGGAGGCAGAAACAGGCAGATGTCTGTGAGACTGAGCCAGTCTGGACTACATAGTGCCAGGTCATCTGGGGGCTACAGGGAGACCCTGTCTCATAAAGAATGAAGAAAAAAAGATAATTTTAAGAAAATAGAATTTTACTTTTTCCTCTTAGACCATTACTTTACATCCTTAGGAATTCCTCATTTTAGTGAACATGAATGATGGTCACACATTTATTCAGGTATTAAAACACCTGTTAAAGCATATTTGTAAGTTTTATGCACATAATATATATGTGTAATCTAAGGATAATTCGTGAAGTAAACACATGTGTTGTAGGCTACTGAACTGAAGAAATAGGCCAATATTAGTAGCTTCAGAACTTTTTGTGTAGAACAAATAAAAATTATGAGACACTATAGAAAGACCAAATCTATGGATCACAAGAAGAAAAGAGAAAAATTTCATGCTAAAGGCATAGAGAACACTTTCAATAAAATCGTAACAGAAAATTTCCCAAATGCAGGCCAAGAGATGCCTAATGCAGGTACAATGGGCATTTATAGCACAAAAAAATAAGGTCGTTAAGGAACGTCTTACCTTATTATAGTTAAAATACTACATATGTAGAACAAAGAAAGTCTGTTGAAATCTGGAAGCAAGAAACACTAAATCACATATAGGCAGGCTATCAGAATAACAGATACAGCAGATTTCTAGATAAAAATTATAAAAGCCAGAAGGGCTTGGAAGGATGTTTCAGGCTCATGGAGACAATAATTATGAACTCAGAATATTACAGACAAGAAAACTATCAGTCATAATTGAAGAAGAAAAAAACTTCCTCATTTATAAAAGCAAACTAAAGGAATTAATAACCACTAATCCAGCTGTACATAAGACACTTGAATAAATCCTTCAGATTGAATAGAAAGATAAACCTATCCTTGAGCCTATAGGGAAGAAGATGCCACTTTAAGAGCAGTTAAACAAATGGAGACTAGAAAGTACTAAACACTACAACACTAATAAAAAGAATCAATATATACTTTTCAAGAATAACTCTGAATATTAATGGTCTCAATTCCCCAACCAAAAGATGACAATTGGCAGATTGCATTAAAATATAGGATCTATATATTTGTTGACCGCAAGCAACATATCTTACAATAGAACAAGGGTGCTGCATTAAGGTGAAAGAATAGAAAGAATTTCAGTGAAATGGGACTAGAAATCAAGCAGGGACAACTGTTTTAATATCCGACAAAAATAGACATCAAAATTAGAACAGATAAGGAAGGTCACATCATACTAATTAAAGGAAGAACTCATAAAGAACATTTTCTAAGTATATATGCACCAAACACAAGTACACTCAATTTCATATACACTTCTAGATGTACAGAGATAAATTAGTTCCAACACAATATTGATGGGTGATTTCAGTATCCCACTTGAAACAATAGCTAGGTCATCCTGACATAAAAATAAACATCCTAGCTAAATGATATTATAGGTCAAGTGAACCCAATCAACATTTTAGCCAAATGCTTCAGAATACACATTCTTCTCAGCAACTCATGAATCTTTCTCCAACATATAGCATACAATAAGACACAAAGCAAGTCTTAGTCAATATAGTAAAGTTGAAATTATTTCTTGTATTCTATCTGAATACAATGGAATGAAGCCACCACTCAGCAGCAAGAGAAACTTCAGAACATACACGAACTCCTGGAGATCAAAGAAAATACTATTGGGTGATGAGCAGGTCATTAGAGAAATCAGTAACGAAATAAACAAAAGCATAGAATAAAAGGAAAATGAAAGTAGCTCATATCAAAACTGATGAGATGGAAAGAAAGCAGTCCTAAGAAGGGAATTTTTACCTATCAGTGCCTACATTTAAAAAATCAGGGAAATCTCAAGTAAATAACTTAATTCCCCTTAAGGCCTTGGAAAATCCAAAAACAGAAATTGGTAGATGGAAAGAAATAATTACTATCAGGGCAGAAATTAATGAAAAGGAAAAAAATGAAATAAAATACAAAGAAATCAGTGAGCTCAAGAGTTGGTTTTTGGAAAAGACAATTGAAACTCAGAACTCCTTAGACAAACTAACCAATAGAAACAGAGAGAAGATGCAAAAAAAAAAAACAAAAAACAAACAAACAAACAAAAAAAACAAATTTAGAGCTGAAAAGGGAACCCTTCCAACAGATAGCAGAGGGGTTAAGAAAATCATTAGAGCCGGCGTGGTGGTGCACACCTTTAATGCCAGCACTCGGATCTGTTTGTTTGTTTGTTTGTTTGTTTGTTTGTTTGCTTTTTTGGTCTTCCTGAGACAGGGTCTCCCTGTAGCCCCAGCTGTCCTGGAACTCACTATGCAGACCAGGCTGGCCTTGAACTCACAAGAGATCCGCCTGTCTCTGCCTCCCGAGTGCTGGGATTAAAGGCGTGTGCCACCTCACCTGGTTTATTGTTAAATTTTATTACACCTTTAAGAAAGAACTAACACTAATGCTTCTCAAACTGTTGCATAAAAATAAAACGTGGTAGGATGCAATGAAAACTTTAAAACACTGAAAAAAGAATTTGAAAAAGACATTAGAAGGTAAAAAGACCCCTGATGGTCATGGATTGGAAGTGTTTATATTTTTTAAATGTTTAATGTGTCAGAACAATTTAAGAGTCAGTAAAAAGCTCATCAAAATTTGAATGTCATTTTTTTTTCACAGAAATAGAAAAAAAAATCTTAAAATTCTTATGGAAGCAGAAAAGACACCAGATAGTCAAAGCAATCCTAAGCAAAAGATTAATGCTGACCCTATCTTTATACCCAATTCTAAATTATAATACAGAACCATAGTCATAAAGACAGCATGGTAGTGGCAATATACATTGTAGAAAAGACAGACTCTCAACAAATGATGTAGAGAAAATTGCATATGTACATGTTGAATAATGACACTCGACCCTACATCTCATCCTGTACAAAAATCAAATCCAAATGGATTCAAGATTTTATTGTAAGAATTGAAACTCTGAAACTGTTAGAAGAAAAGTAGGAAAACACTTCAAGATATGGACTCAGGCATAGGCTTTTAGAATAGGACTCCAGTGCCGGAGAAAGTAATGCCTCCAGAATTAACAAATTTCTCATGAAATTAAAACTTCTGCACATGAAAGGCACCAATTAAATGAGTGAAGGGACGGAAGTCTAAGCGTTGGAAAAAATCTTTGCTAGTTATATATCTGACAGAAGATTAATATCCACAGCATAGAAAAAACTAAAAAATCCAAATAACAAGAAATCAAAGAATTCAATCAATAATTGAGCTAATAAAATGTATAGACAATTCTTAAAAGATGAAGGCAACAAACATACGAAACAATGCTCAGCCTCATTGAAATCAGAAAAAAAGAAGTTAAAACTGGATTGAGTCTGGACAGCATAAGATAACTGCACATATAAACCCATAGCACTTATAAGAGCATGTACACTATCTAACAAACCGAAGCCAGACAAAAACCCAGCAGGAAAGAACAAGGTAGGCAAGACACCCCAAGCCTAGGTGAGGATCTCTTGGCAACTGACAGCTGCTGGGAGGAGACTCAGTTTTCCATACTGGTGTGATGCCTGGTAGGTCAACCAGATTCTAAGGGATCAACCCACATGCAAGAGCATGTATGTATAGGAAAAAAGAGGTGAAATTGTATAAGGGAAAAAAAGGGAGTAACTGAATGGGCAGTAATTATAAAGGAGGGTAAAAGGGTATGAAAAAATACACTTACATTTCATCAAGTACTTGTATGAAAATTTCCTTATGTCCTAGTTACTTTTGGGTTGCTGTGATAAAACACCATGACCAAGAGAACATATAGAAAGAAGAGTTTATTTGCCTTATGGTTCTAGAGGAATAATAATCTATAGTGTTGACTAGGCAGGGCAGGAGGCAGATGGAACAGAAAGCTGAGCACTCACATCTTAGAGTAGGCAAAGGACAGAGAGAGAGAGAGACAGAGAGAGAGAGAGAGAGAGAGAGAGAGAGCAAGTGGGACATTGCTATGTGTTCTCAAAGCCTACTCCCAATGACATGTTTCCTCAAGGAAGGGCACACTTTCTAAAGATTTCATGATCCTTCCCAAACAGCACCACCAAGTGACCAAGTACTCAAATACTTGGAGCCTATGGGAGACATTCTCATTCAAGCAACCACACCTTCTATATCCCAGTATCATATGCAATAAATAAATAATACTGAAAAAAATTAAATAAAAAATTCCCCATTGTGTGTTGCTTTCAGATGTATCACCTCTATAACTGTCTGATGTAATCACAATCCTAATGTCTCTCAGATTTCTTTATAGTTGTT
>NW_008333659.1:1656035-1664557 GCF_000622305.1 Nannospalax galili
TCTCAATTTAATAGCATATATGTTATATATTTCTAATTTCTAGAAAATTAATAAGAACATAGTAGTGAATCCTGAAATTGCCTGGTCTACAGGAAAATGTGATAAATAGCAAGTGACAGGAGATTATCTGGGCAAAATTATTGCCTAAAGAGCATGGGGATAACTAATGTTTTAAAAAGACACACCTACACATACATATATACATATCATTATATATTTTAATTATGTGTATATATGTGTGTCCACATATGAATTTGTACATGTGAGGACAGTGCCCAAGGAAGCCAGGATTGGTGTCAGATCCCCTGGAGCTGGAGTGACAGGTGATTGTGAGCTTCCTGGCATGAGTGCTGAGAGCTAAACTCACATCCTCTGAAAGAACAGCAAGCAAGCACTCTGAACCGCTGTGTTATCCCTCCAGGTCCACAACTGATTATTTGAATAGAAAAAATTAAATAAGATTTCCATGTAAAACCATTCATACAAAAACATTTTTAATGTAAAAGCAAATCAAGAAAAGAAAGAAAAGAAAGAACAGATGAGAAACGGAGGTGACACACATCAGAACAGAAGGCAGGAAGAGAGAATGATGTTCTCTCCTCACACATGGTGGTAACTTCCTTTACTAGTCAGTCATCCTCAAGATATGTCATGAAAATAGAGAAAAGAACAAAGGAAGCAAAGAACAGGAGAATTTGGTACAAAGCGAAGGGACATTTAGAAATCAAATAGAAGAAAAGAATCTAAGCAGAAATGGTTTAAATGAGAAAGAGAAATATAGAAACAGTACTAGAATCCAAGGTTGGGAAATGAAAAGGTTAAGCACAGTATATTGGATAAGCAATACTTAACATGCTGAAAAACAAACAAACTGGAGAGGTGGAAAGAAGTGGTGAAGTTAAGATAAAAGTAATGCCTTGTCACATTTCAGTTGGATTCTGTTTGTTAATTTAAATACGTTCTTCAGCAACATTGTAGTGCCATGGTAAAGGAAATGGTCTGACTCTCCAGTTTGTACATCATGTCTTTCATGCTCCACTCCATTTTTGTTATATTGGTCTCTGTGCTGTAGTAGAATCTTTCATTTTGCATCAGAGTAAAATAAAGTCAAGCTATCACATTTGAAACATAAAAAAAGTAATGCCTTAAGGGTCAGAGAAATGACTCAGTAGTTAAGAGCACTTGATCTTGGAATTTGGTTTGCCCAGGCTTTGGTTCCCAGAACCTACATGGTGGCTAACAATGGTCTGTAACAACTCTTAGGAGTCAGTCCTCTCCTTCTCCTTCATTTCTTGTTTCTGAAGCACCGCCTATATTAGATTAGCTGGCCCATGAGCTTCTGGAGGATTCTCATTCTCTGTCACTCCTCTCAGAAGAGAAGTGTTGGGATTCCAGATGCATGCAGCCTCATCAGACCTTTTTTACCTGGATCTTAAATCCAAGCTCAGGTTCCCTGGCTCGTGCAGCTAGTGATTTCACTCACTGAACCATCTCTCTGGTCCTAACATGTTTAACCTTTTAAAGAAATGGAGTTAAGTGTTTACAAAAAAGAAAAGAAGAGTGAGCAAAAAGTATTGGAATGAGACGAGGAATATGTAGTTTATAAAGATTATTGAGGCTTGCCAGCACCCTTTGGTATGCTGTGTTGTACTATGTGCCTCATTGTTCTGAAGTTCTTCTCAGTGCTCTAAGGGACAGAGAATCTTTGCTTATCATATGATTTTGTTTTGTGTTATTCTGTCCCAGTTAACAGACATCTCCTTCTTTTGTTTTGTATTTTTTTCCTCTTAAATGAGAAACTTCAGATTTTCTATTTCAAATTTCCAAAAATTTAAAGGTCGTTTTCATGTACAAATAAATATTCCATGATAATAAACATATGTCACACTCACATACAAACCCGTCAGTGCTAAGCATAGTGTATATACTGAATAAGCAGTTATTGCTTCATAATATCCTGAAGACAATGCTGTATTGTTATTATTCAAAAACAAATTAAGTTTGATTCAGTTTTGCTATTGTGAGGATTTTTGAGGTCTTCAAGGTGACTAAAAGCACAGAAAAAATTTTTAAAAAGGGGGGCGGACTGGAGAGATGGCTTAGCAGTTAAGAGTGCTGGCTATTCTTGCAGAATACCTGTGTTCAAATCCCAGCACCCACATGGTGGCTAACAACCATTTGTAACTGCAATACCAGGGGATCTGATGCCTTCTTCTTTCCCCCATGTGCAATGCACAACATGGGCACACACATACACAGGCATAACACTCATACACATAAAACAAAAATAAAAAATAAATATAAATAAGAATAAAACTGAAAACAGGGAAAAGCTGGTCCTTAAACCAGGGGTCAATCTTGTCACTGTCTTTTCTCTTTCATCTGCAAAGCCAGTGACAACCATTTCCGATTCCAGGTAAGAAATGATGTCTCTTAGAGTCTCCTAGATGAATCTCAGTGATAGCTTGTCTTACGTGCTCTGGGACTATGCTAAGAGCCTGGCTCATGGGCTCACTGCTTCCTTTCTCCTGTGCCTCTGGCGTGTTGAGGACAAACACTGGCTGTATGTATCGTTACTCAATAAATGACACCAGGCTCCCCTAAGACCTCTTTTCATCCTAGTGTGAGGGGAGATTTAAAGTACTAACCATGCAATCTCAAGAGCTGCCACACATTTCTTCCAATTCTGTCAAAAATCTATCTATCTATCTATCTATCTATCTATCTATCTATCTATCTATCTATCTATCTAATCTTTTATCTATCCATCTATCATATATCATCTCTCTGTCATCTGTCCTCCTATCATCTATCTAAGTGTCACTCTATCACCTATTATCTAATCTATCTGTCTTCTGTTAATCTATTTCTATCTGCAACTCTCATATATCTATCATCTATCTGTCAATCATCTATTTGCCTATCATCTGTCTATACATATCTATTAGTCTTTCTTTTGTGTATAATCTTTTACCTATCATCTATCTATCTATCTATCTATCTATCTATCTATCTATCTATCTATCATCTATGTATTTATCTATTAACTGCCTATCTACCATTGTGTCTATCCATCCATCCATCCATCCATCCATCCATCCATCCATCCATCCATCTGTCTCAGTATCTATAACTATCTACCATCTACATGTCTATCTATATATATCCACAAAATCTTGATAATGGATACTTGATATCTCTGAGGCAGAAAGTCTTTCTGGTTCTCTTAAAAACAATACTATTGACTTAACAAGGAAAAAGGATAAATCATGTCAGTCTAAGACCACCTTTTTTCTTTTCAGTCTCATTATCCAGATGAAATCAAGACTTTAAGGGAAAATTCCTTGTAAATTTTCACCTGAACCGTGTCTCATGTTTTGTCGCCTACTTGGCCATTATTCCTGTAGAGTGTGTCATCACAGCCTATTTCTGCAACAGCTTGTGGATACTATCTGTGTTTCTGTCTGCTCTGGACACTATCAGAATTGGCAACATCATAATTGCTTTCTCATGCATTCTTCTCAGAATCCTCCTGTCCTTCCCCCTTGGGAAACCTGAGGTCCTCTCCCTTGCTTGTCTGTTTTAGCTTTGAGTATTTTCTTTGCTTCCTTCCTTTGCTCTTCTCTGAAAAAAAAACGAGAGGAATAGGATGGTCTGACCCATGTTTTAGATAAAGAAGGAAGCTTTGAGCTTGACTTTGACCCTACACCTTCTTTGATACTTCTCAAATTGTAATATCAAACAGCAGCTCCAATCCCCAGACCTCCCAAAATGGCACAGAGCTTTTCAAGCTAACTCTTTCCTGCCCACTTCCCCAAGGGCTACATTTACAGAGTCTAACTTGTGCTCCTACTCAGCCTAATCATGAAAAGATTTTAATTTTAAACTAATGCATGTAGTTTTGTGTGTGTATGTGTGTGTGTGTGTGTGTGTGTGTGTGTGTGTGTGTGTGTGTGGTGTCTGGGTCTGTGTAGAAGGGGCTGGCTGTTTGATTTGTAAAAACAAATAATAGCATGTGAAGTGTTTTCTTGCAGCAAATGACGACTCTTACTTAACCTGAGGAAATTTATTTTATGCCACCTTAGATTTTTTGTGGTAAAGGGATTTACTTCCTGCAGTTTTAGATTATTTATTTATTTATTTATTTATTTATTTATTCTGGATTAATTTTCTGAGTACTGAAATCATCATTTAATTTAGATATTCCTTCTTCCAGAATGTCACACTATTAGAACGTTCTTTCTTTTGGAAAATGCTTAAGGTTAAACTCAAAGATGCAGGATCTGTTCTTTTCTTATCACCAGAAGGGTTGCTTGTCTGTTTTTCTTTTCTTTCCTTTTCTTTTCTTTTCTTATTTTTTTGATGGGGTCTCATGTAGCCCAGGCTGGACTCAACATCCGTAGACAATATAACCTTGAGCTTTTTATCTTTCTGCTTCTATCTCCTGAGTGTTGACATTGTAGGCATGCCCTGTTTTATTAGTTTATTCGTTAGAAATAATTAACCATTTTATTTTTCCATAATCTCTATAGACCTCTGGATGAATGTAGAAATTATTAGTTGATACTTTTCCCCAAAAGTCATAAACATGTCAACTGTATAAAATTATCAAGTGTTAAAATGGACAGCCCTAAATACAAAGAGCACACAGGGTTTATGCACAGAACGGATCTCTATGTTTTGTAGTTATATAAAATAAACAGTGCGAATTGTATTATCTTTTAGCAATTGAGATTAAAACAATTTCTCATAAAACCTTTTTGTCCAATGCATGTTAGGAGAATATCTACTTCACAACTAAGCCAAGGGAAACATCTCTACTCTCTAGGAATATACTAGGCTCTGGCAGTCCTGGGTGGCACTTTTCTGTTATCTTCTTAACATTTTGTCACTATTTTTGAAGTTTCTGATGTTCAGTGTCAGTGAAAAATTCTCCTGATGCCAGTCTTGGGTATGGCATAAGCCTGCCTTGAGAATGACAAAGATATTTACATATTTGAAAACTTGTCTCTAGTCTTGGCTAAATACATTAAAAAACCCAACTTATGGGGCTGAAGAGGTGGCTCAGTGGTTCAAAGCTTGGACTGCTCTTACAGAGGTCCTGGGTTCAAGTCCTAGAACACACATGGCAGCTAACAACCATCCTTAACTTCAGTCCACGGTATCTGACACCCACTTCTGACCTCCACAAGCATTGCATGACACCAGTGCACTTACACACATGCAGGCAATACACTCATACACATAAAATAAAAATAATAAATAAAATAAAAAACCCTAACTTATAAATTACAAATCGAACTACCATGTGACCTAGCTATATGTATCCTAAGAATGTACCCCAAATACTCCACATCTTACCACAGAGATACTTGCACACCATTTTTTGCTGCCCTTTTTACTATAGCAAGGAACTGGAGCCAGTCTGGACGTCCATCAACAGATGAATGGATAATGTATTGCACATATACATACTGCAATACTATTACACTGTAAAGGGATATTGAATTTGCAGGTAAATGGATGAATCTGGAAAGTAAAACGCTAAGCAAGATGACAGAGAGACAAGAGCCTTGTGTTCTCTCGGGGACTGGGCTTGGAATGTGGGCACACAGATGGGTATAAATGTGGACAAAGACTGGAAAACTAGAAAGGAGATTGAGAGGGCAAAAAGAGGCAGCGAGGACATGGAGGATGGCAAAAAGACACATGTGATATGAAAGTAGAGAGGACAAGGGGGAGTCAGACGCTACAAGGGGGAGTCAGGAAGTGTGAGAGCCAAGAGGAAGGAAAAACTACTAAAGCACACTTAGCTCAAAAATGCCAAAATGGTAGTTGATACCTTGAGTATCTTACTTTAATTGGCATGTAAGTTATTAACTATCATTTTGGCATTTAAACTCAAGCAGAAAAGAGCCCAGCATAGAACTATGGAAATGGGCAGCAGGCCCCAATCTATTGGGTAGCTGATTACTGTTGGGTGAGGAAGAGCTGATCTTCTTTAAGGGAGAGATTCTAGTAGGCTGACTAGACCCCAGTGGGTGAACTTGCACTGAGGGATGTCTGGGGACACTAACTGGACTCAATAGGCCTTAACACAAATAACAGAATGCAGGAAATCCAATATGTGTGTGTGTGTGTGTGTGTGTGTGTGTGTGTGTGTCGGGAGGCCTGTCAAAGTGTGCTGATGGGGAAAGGGGTACAAAGATGATTAAGATGTTGCGTATGAAATACTCAAGAATTCAATAAAAATATACAAAAAACAAAAAGCAAGAAAAGAAAAAAGTAAACTAAAAGTAGCAAAAAAACCTAGTTTCTTAGAAATTAAATATGAGCTCATTAATCATACTAATGCTATTTATAAGAGGCAGCTGGCTTATGCATCTTCAGGTCACCACTTTACATATATTTTGATACACGGTGAAAGATCAATGTGACAATTTTCCTTTGTCCTCTCTGATTTTTTCAGAAATGACCCAGTCTTTATTTCTGCCCACTAGATAACTTTACGCCCTTGTCTCAAGTCATTACATGATGTCATCTCTCAGTACAGACAATAATACATCCTTTTGTTGTGATGCTATTCAAAAAGTTAGCCATACTAAAAACGGTTTTGGTTTCTATTATCTAGCAGATGCTGCAGCCTGTATTGACAGCAGAGCCACATCACTGGGCTGCAGACAGAAAATGAGAGAACTGCATCTTGCTGAGCTGAACTGCTGAGGTCACCATCATACATTATTAATTAAAATAAATAAGAAATAAAAGAAAAATAACTTTTGCTCCTGTAAAAGTATTTGTAAGGTTCATAGTGCATTATCTAGTCATCACATCCATTTCTTTTTACCACATCACATGCCAAACTTACACAATGTGGCTGATGAAGTTCCCTTATGACCTTGTCACTTTAATTTTTCATAAATACCTTGCCCTAGTACCTATCTTACATTCCCTGATATCCACAATCACATAACCTAGTATTATTGAGCAAGCTGCTGCCATTGATGGGCTATTTCAAAACAATTAAAAATAATATGGGCAAGACTGTCACTTAGAAAATGTAGACTGATTTCTTCATTTTGTTAGGTGACCTTGAAAGAAACATTTCCGTTCTATCTACTGCAGTTCTAGAAAACTGAGGTTATCAATTGAGTAAAGTAGATTTTAGAAAGAGGAGGAAGTAAAGGAGGAAGGGGTAGAAAAGATGGAAGAGAAAAATCAAAGAAGGAAGAAAAATAACTTACTGAAAATCCAAACATGTTTTAATGAATTTAGTAGATACTAGAAAAATAATCAGTCTTTAAATAAATAAAATATAATAAAATCTGACACTTAGTCTTTGGTTACAGGAAAACATATTTTAAGAGAGCTGTTGCTATTCCTTCCTTCCTCTATAAAGACGAGCCTGAGTCCTCCATCCTTGAAAGTGGCCTGGACTTGTGATCCACTTTTCATGAACAGAATATAGCAAAAGTCTTGATGTGTGGCTAGGCCATTAAAAGCATAGGTAATTTTGCTTGTCTTGAGGCATTTTGCATCACATTTGGTGGAAGCTGGTTGCCATATTGTGAGGACACGCAACTCCCTAAGAAACGTTTCTAAGAATGTTGGGCACCAACTTGCCTGTGACCCAACTTGGAAACAAAACTGTCTGTCCCACTCGAGTGTTCAGAACACTGCAAGACTGATAGATAAACGTCTTATTGCAGCATCAGGGGAAACTTCAAGTCACAATTGCCCAACCACACTGTCTCTGAATTCATGGCCCATGGAAACTGTGCTAAATAAATAAAAAACATACATTTCTATTTAAAACAGTCAAACGAGTAATAGCAACAAATACATCGAAACAGATAATAGTTACAATAGCCGTGTTTTAAATTCCTTACCATATATTCTTAAATTAAAAGTAGAGATAAGTATCTCTTTATATCTCCTCTACTACCATCTTGTTTTTTTTTCATATTTCTCCAATAACTTAAAATTGAAAAATTAGGATCAAAGAGATTGCTCAGCAAGTAAAAGTGCTTGTCACTCAAGACTGGCAACCCATGTTTGAGCCCTGTAACCCACATAAATGCGGAAGGAGAAAACTGACTCAACTAGTTTAACTAGTTGATTCTAAAGATGGCTTGAGAACCTGATGGAGCAAGTTGTTCAATAATAGTACTTATTTTTTGCTGGAGTTTTAAATGATGAAAGATAAAATCCTGCATATACAATATCCCCAGGACTGACTGAAGGATTTTTAAATATTTATTTGGTATTTAATTTAATATCAGTTTTCTTTATATTGTCAATTGCTAACTTTTATCACTGTTCTTTGGAGAACTTACATTGGCAAAATATTGATAGAAAATCAGTGATACTGCTTAAGGATAAATATCTTGGGAATGGTTGGGCAAAGACATACAGAGAAAAATACTTTGAATTAGAGAAAGATTACATATTTTATCATTTATTTTGTTTTCCATACTCATTTATTTTATTGAAATTTTGATTGACATTATACAACAGCATCA
>NW_008333659.1:1664726-1677511 GCF_000622305.1 Nannospalax galili
ATATTTATTTAAGTGATCCAGTTTTCAACTAGGCAAACAAGATTTTGAAATATTATCTTGAAGCAGACTAAATAGAAAGTTACTGTGTAAAAATTAATTTGATTATTTTTCTTTTCAGTAAGTTGGAATATCATAATTGTGTAGCCAGGTCTTCAGAATTTAGCTGAACTTATGCTCTTGGATTACTGCAAGAAAAATCCCTAAAATCCACCCAGATTGGACTAGTAGTGTGGGTAATAGCACTGGACACTACGTTTCGTTCCGCTTTATCAGCTTGCTCTTTGTTTTGAATATGTATTTATCAAGTTGTCAAATTTACTTTTGATACCAGAGATACTGTCTTACTCTCAAAATTGTAAACTGCCACCCTACTTCCATACAGCTAGGTTAATGGAACTCAAGTCTTTGTCTGTCATAAAAACACTATGGGGGTTAGAGGGATGGCTCACCAGCTAAAAGCACTTGGCACTCTTGATGACCTGAGTTTGGTTCCCAGCACTCACATAGTGGCCTATAACTTTAGTCCTGGGTATCTGGCACACACTTCTGAACTCTGCAAATACTTGCACTTACATGTGCACAACACCCCCCCCCATATACATGTAATTGAAAATAGGAACAAGTCTTTAGACAAACAAATACTGCGAAGCTGTACAAGTAAAAATAGCTTGAGTAACCTTAAGGATGACCTGCTTCTGAGCTCCAACTTCTACCAGCCTGCATTGCCAGTGCATGACTCTAGGTAAAACAGTGCAAATGTCCTTTGCTATGGCTCCATAGAGCCTGTGTATGTATAGGTTGCTTGTCTTCTATACATTATTATTATTTAGTGTGTTTATGTGTATCTATTTGTGTGTGCAGGTATATGTACACATGAGTTTGGATATATGTGGAGGTCAGAGTTCATCATTGGATGCCTGCTCAATCACTCTCCACTTTTAGTTTTTTGAGATAGGGTGTCTCCCTGAACCAGGAGTTTACTGACTAGCCAGATTGACTGGCCAGCAAGCCCCAGAGACCCTCCTGTCTCCACTTCTTGACCACCAGGATTGCAGGAGCATACCACCACTCCTGGATTCTTATGTGGTTTCTGGGGACTGGGATTCAGTTCAGTGGGCTATTCTAGCCATATTTAGTCATCATCAGAATCACCCACATTCTCATACTCTGTGAAATTTGTCTTCAGTTTCTTGCTTTAATTGGAAATTTGCCTCTTCTTGGCAGGCAGGTACTGCTTATTCTTGCGTCTTCCCTGTGCAAGGCTGCTTCTTCACACACATCATGTCTGTCTTTTACTGGTCCTCTCTTCTTGCAAAACTCTTATTCCTTTTAGAAAGCATTCCTCTTTTTAATCTTATGATTCCCTGTCATGAGCCCATTCAGCTCAGGGTCCTCCATGGTGCAGATGATGCTGCTGCTCCTGCTGCTTTTCTTTTCCTTGAAGAGCTCCATCTTGGTTCATGGTTCTTCCATCACAACTCCTGCTGTAATCCTTAAGACACTGAATATACAACCAGGTGTGGTGGTATATATCTTTAATCCAAGCACTTGGGAGGCAGAGGCAGGTGAATATCTGTGAGATTGAAGCCAGCCAGAACACAGTGGTTCCAGGTCAGTTGGTGCTACAGGAAGACCTTGTCTCAAAAAGAAAAAAAAAAAAAGGAATTTTAATATCTACTTAGAAGATCTTTTCAGTAGCATGGTCTTATGTCGCGTGACTTTCTTATGTTCCAGAAACAACTTTCTTGCTTTTCATTTGGTTTAAAATCCTACCTCCAACAATCCCTTTAACCCATGGGCTAACAACTGATCAGTTGACTGACACTTGACCATTCATTATCCCAAGGCCTTGTATTTCTTCTTTTCTCTTTACCTTGCTTAAATTCTGTGCTCACTCTTTATCACCATTTTCTGAATTCTATTCCCTTGCCCTTTACTCAGCTTACTCTTGTAGCAAAGCCAATATGTGCCTTTGCACCTCGAACAGGTATCCATTTACACACCTACGAGAACAGTAAATTGAAAAAGGTTGGGAAAAACGTATCTCATCACGTTAAGTATGATCTGAAGTTTCAGGCGAGCATTGAATGTTGCCTAGAAGCCACTGCTGTTTTTCTAATCCAGGCACCCTCTTTTTTCTTGATGACACTTTCAAATGATATTTTTACTGTTCAGAGCTCTAATACCTGCTCCTTTGTGAACTGAATCCAGGACTTAGCTTGATATTTTTTTCTGGAACATTGAAACAATCCAAAGAGAATTTGAAATAGCCTCTACAGACATACCTAGTCAGATATCATATCATCACTTTCATCTGAACAAGGTCTATTGATAAATAATTTGTGTGCTGAGTCACCCACCTACATGACCAGCCACCCACCTATGTGCCAGATTCTACTTCCCACTGCAGTGCATTGCTTTTGAAATTCTTTTTTTTTTAACAGATTTTTTTTCTTGTAAACAGCAATTTTTCTATACTATCTCCTACTTAAAACACTTCTACTTCAGTCTCTCCCCCTTTCTCTGGTCACTGATTTAGATTTTTTATTTTTATTTTTTTGGTTACTTAAGAAAAAAAGAAACAGATCCCAGGAAACCAGGGATCTTTACCAGCATGCTCTTAATATTTCTTCCCTTTATTCTTTCTTAAACTCACCATATTCAGGGCTTTTTGACCATAACTCCATGGAAATTAGACTTGTCCAAGTTTCCTGTGCACTCTGAGTTGTTCCTATCCTCAGTTCCCACCTAGTGACCTTCAGCAGCTCTGGACAGGTTTAAAGAGCTTCTTGTCCTTTCTAGGCCACCTGCACACTTTGCATCCAGGATGCCTCCCTACCACTATGGTGTGACTCCTGAGAGACAGGTGGCTCATTCTCAGGCTTCATTATTAATATTCCTTCTATTTAATTATATGTAAAATGGAAGAGTTCGGGTTTTAACTTGGAATCTGTACACTCTCCCTTTGTTTTTCATAAAATCTTATCTTTAAAGTTCATTTATATATTTCTTAGCCCTAGATGAACTTCATCATCCTAGACCTCACCATTGGCCTCCAATGTGAATAACTAACTGACTTGTTGACATTTTCACCTACACACTAAGGGTCTGTTGGGCACTGCATAGTCAAGACACTGAGGAAAATCTGATTCCCTGTTAGTCTTTTTCATCACGTAAAGACAATTGCATTTTTCAAGTTGCTTGTGCCAAAAAATATTTGAATCACTCTTTTTCTCTAACACCCCCAGTTCAATCTGTCAACAAACCATTTCAAAATGCATGCAGAATTTGGCCATTTCTTTTTACCAACATCCTGTTCCAAGAAATCATCAGCATTCACTGGAATTAATCCTCCACTTCTCAGTCACCAGCATTTGCCATTGGCCCCTTCAGTCTGTCTTTTTCACAACTGTCAGCTCTTTCCTATAAAAAGTAAGAGATCAGATCAGCCCTTTGTCAGGATTCCTCAGTGACTTTCCATCTCACCCAGGTATAAGCCAAGTTACTGGGAAAAATTCAAATTACTGTTCAAACCTCTGGCCTCATCTACTACAATCCCCCGTTGCTCACTTTGCTTCACCACAGACTGTTCATTGTTCCTTCAACAAATCAAATTTATACCCGCAAAAGGAACTTTGCATAGGTTACTTCCTCTGCTGTCTCTTCCCTTGGTGAGCCATATAGAATTTTTACCTCCACTAGACCTCTGATCAAAAGTCATCTTCTGCATGCAGACATACTGAGAAATTAAAAATAATTCTTTCCATGTGGTCTCTAAAATCCTTTACTTGGGCAGAGCTTGGTAGCACATCCCTTTAATTCCAGCACTTGGGAAGGTTTCGTATTCCAAGTGGAGCGAGGACTCAACAACTGTTTAAGACAGCATTGCTGCTGTAACAGTCATTGAAAGTACATCAACTTATCCCCAAACTTAGTGACTCACAGTACATTCATCTTTTAGTTTCTGTTGTTAATGGATTTGGATTCAGAAAAATTGGGTGATTCTGGCTTTCATGAGGTTATACCTCTGATCATCTGAAGGTTTGATTGATGCTGGATCTGCTTCTAAGTATCATGCACTAACTGAAGCATCCGGGAGATCTGCTTCTAAGGTTGCCATCTCATGCAGAAGTCTCATGGCCAGCTGCTATTGTTTCTTGGTCTCATTTCTTTATCTATTCATTGTCTCAATGGCTCCTTGAAAATCCTTAGGTAATAATGTAATAACAGCTGGCATTCTCACAGTGGTCATCCAGAGTACAAGGTGGAAGTGTCAGTATCTTTTATGTCCTAATGTTAGACATTACATTAATCATCTTGGTAACATTTTTGGATTGTAAAAACAGTCCTCCTCCATGTGGAAATGCAAAACACAAGGAAACAGCTGATAGAGGTCCTCAGGAATCCTTGTGAAGCCTGACTAGCACAATAAACCAACTGTCACATTTCTAGCATGAGCACTGTACTTCTGAAAGATTACACTCAATGCCAAAGTCTAGATAAATGGACTTGTAAAATGTTACAAAAATCAGTATTTACCTCAGTTGCTTATGTTTGAAAAATAGTTTCTAATTCATAATTCCTTGTTTGCATTAAAAATACACCTCAGCAATCAGTTCTTCAGGAAGCTTGGTCAGATCAATCAGCTACAAAGCAAAGATGGAATCTCTCAGCTCACACAATAATAAAGCATCTATTACTGGCACTCCCTGAGTAGTCATGGTTGCATAATCCCCATTAATTTAACATTAAATATCCAGCAAACATTACCTCATTGTATAGACCCTACTGTTACTGCACTATCAGTTCAACTGCCTTGAATCAATTGAAATGCATTTTTGAGCGGAAATACTGGTAAAGCCCAAGTAATCTATGTACATTTTACAATGTGATTAGTTTAAAAATAAAAACAAGCCTGATCCAGTTGAGTGGGATAGATTACCCTGAGATTTTCATCATTGTTAATGAATTAGCATTGTTATTATTAGTAGATAGTAACATAATGATCAACACTCATAAAACTGTTTAATCATGATAAACAATATCATGTAGGAATCATAATTTTAGATATTATATAAGACTTAAAATTATCTAATACAACATGTAAGCCAGTGCTCTCCTAACGAATATAGCCAACACATGGATGTTTAGAACAGCAGCCAGTAGTTTCCTCTCATTGTTAGTGGTGAGGAAAAAGCATCCTGCCTTCCGTGCTTAAAGCATGTGACCTACTTTCATACTCTATGGAGGTGGGCAAGGAGGGGTCCTGAGGGAACAGAGGAGCACATGGCTCAGTGAACTTGTTTACACTATAAACAGTAATATTTTGGTTGCAACATTAGGTAAAAGTTTTTGGTCCAGGTTATGCCAATGTTATGAAAGTCTTTCCTGCATTTAAACATTTGTCTATAAGAATTGGACTTCAAAATTCTGTTCCTCAAAACATAGATGTTCCTAGTACTTGGGAGGCAGAGGCAGGCAGAGCTCTGTTGAGTTCAAGGCCAGCCTGGTCTGCACAGCGAGTTCCAGTCCAGCTGGGGCTACAGGGAGACCCGGTCTCAAAAAAAAAAAAAAAAAAAAAAAAAAAGTACCAAAACATGAAGTTTTACTCTGTAAAGTTTAAAAATTATCTGTGGACTAAAACTGTATTTTTGATATTCTTTGAGTTATCTCTGTACTGGTTACACTAATTTTTCTTTTCTTTAACTCATTTCTTTATTTGTGATATTCACCTTCAGATAACTTTTATTTCAATCTCTTATTTAATCTTATCCATATTCTGTCACTTCTAATATTTTTATTTTCCTTCAGCCTCCTGGTTTCCACAAACAAAAAGTTTGACAGCATGAGCAAGGTCTACATAGATTCTACTTTTTTATCACAGAAAAATATGTACTACATATTTCATATCTGTGTATGCAGTGTATATGTGTGTTTGTGTATGTGTACTTGTGCACGTAGGTATGTGTGGAGGACAGAAGTCAAAATCAGGTATTTTTCTGTTACATTCCCCACCTTGTTTCAATTCAGCTGTGTTGGCTGACCAGAGTGCTCCAGGGATCTTCCTGTCACTTCCTCTCCTGTACTGGGATACTGGCATATCCCTCCATTCCCAGCTTTTTTATATGGGTACCAGAGATCCTTTATGCTTGTACATCAAGCACTTTACAGACAGACCCATCTCCCCAGTCCATTATCTCTTTTAGAAATACTCTAGATTTTATCAAGAAGAAACTCAGCAAATACTTGCTAACTGGAATTGAAATGTAGAGTTTACATTAGATTTTCACAAGAAATCTCAAAGGCAATAGTTTGTGGCATTGACAACTTTTTTTCATTATCCTTGATACACTTAGCCTCTTGTGTAGCTTTTACCAATGGGCAGTTTACAAACTTCTCCAGTTGATATAAGAATTCTTTACTTTTGTCAGTACTCTGAAGCTATTCTTTCTCAGGTTCCCCTGAAATGTAGACATTAAGATCCCAGTATACGTGCAAGTGATTTATGAGGTATTTGACTTCAAGTATAGTAAGACAGAAGAAGAAGCTACTGGTGTGCTTTTCTGATAGTTACTGTTGATATCAGTGGCCAGATCCCACTGAGTTAACTGTGGAAAGTCATATGTGAAATACCTTAGAAGAACAGAATAGAAAATTTTTCCATTGGCTCCAGTCTGCTGATAATGATTACCCCAAAATATATCATTCATCTTACACTCTTAATGGTGTGCAATCATCAGGATTGTTGCTGGCATTCTCATTTAGACCCAAGGAAATGTGATTGAGAAGCAAGAAAAGAAGAAAAGATTTCGAGATAGAGTCTTATCATCTAGATGTTGTCCAGTAGAGGCTTGCTAAGTGTTTGCAGTACTCAAGTTGCACCAACATGAGTGAAAACAGAATAGAGTAAGATAAGGTGTGATAATAGATACATTAGAATATGTCTCGTGTACTGATGGCAAATGTTGTTTCATGAAAGGGGGTTTGGTTCATTCTCTTGTATTCTTGACTTTGCAGCTGGGTGTGTGTGCATGTCCATGTGTGAAACCATGTGACAAAGGAAGGTATATTTGATTTGTGTTAAAAAGTTTGGAAATAATCAGTACCACATGGTCCTCTTCTTGCATATATAGTCTGCAATTTGACT
Organism: Nannospalax galili; assembly: GCF_000622305.1. Taxonomy (NCBI): domain Eukaryota; kingdom Metazoa; phylum Chordata; class Mammalia; order Rodentia; family Spalacidae; genus Nannospalax; species Nannospalax galili. The sequence continues at coordinate 1,671,874 of NW_008333659.1, forward strand.
TTCATCTCTGTCACTCAGACTATTTTTCTCTGCAATAATTTCATACTGAACCATCTCAAATAAGCAGAGTCATAGACAGCAGGTCTTTAACATTATTTATCTTCTACCATTTACAAGAGAGTATTCGAACTCTGAATATCTTGAACTAAGTAAAACTATTTACGGATTTCAGGATCATTTGCCAAAAAAGTTCAGAAAAAGCTGCACTTTATGCCGCATTTTGTTCATCGTGAGGATCAATGGCTGGACGTTGGAATACACTTCTGTTAAAATAAAAATAAGGGGAAAAACATTGAATTAAGGCAAAAACTTCAGGGCTTTGAACCTTTTATTGCAAAACAGGTAAAATTTTATGTATTTGTCTGATGTCCAAGGCCAGACAAACAAAATTATACTTGGGGCCTACAAACACAGTATATTCTTCCTTTGAAAATATGGATTATTAGAAAATGTCTTTGATTTTCTCCTTCACAAAAGTGTTTTTAGATTACTGTTTGGGTATATTCTAATGGTGAAAGGTTTGAGCCTAAAGGAAAATCATGAGCTGGATCTTCCACCTTGCAGGCATTTCTGTTGAAAAAGTACATTAGGGCATATGAATTGACAGCTTTAGATAAATTATTCATGCCCTCTATATATTTTGGTTGGCAATGAGTAAAACCTTTTCCTGCAAGGTGTTCTTCATGACTGTCTTTAGAAAATACTGTAGATATTAGGGAAGTGTGTGGTATAGATGGAAGCTTTCATTTCAGGTCATATAAATATACATATATATTATGATCATCATGCATTCTCTGTTAGATTTTGGAAAGGTTATAATTTTGAAAAGTCTATTCTTAGGAAATAAAAATAAATTATGTGCATACCAAAGATAAACACATCCTTGGAATAAAATTTTTACTTTGAAAAAAAAGTCTTACATTAGTGATTCATAAGCATAGAAGCATTTTAGCAATAATTGTAAGCACTAGAAGTTAATAGTCACTTAACTAATTTTTCTTCTTTGGATTTGAACATTCTGGTACTATCCACAAGAAACTCTTGCTTTTTAAAAAAATATTCTTTATTTTTATGTATAGGAGTGTTTTGCCTGAATAGATGTGCATCTGTGCATGCAATGGCCACAAAGGCCAGAGGAGGGCACCAGATCCCCCAGAACTGGAGTTTAAGACTAACGTGCGCTGTCATGTGGGTACTGGCAACCAAACCCAGGTCCTCTGCAAGAGCAACCAGTGGTCTTAACCACTGAGCCATCTCTCCAGACTCAGAAAGTCTCTTAATACTGGGCTCCCCTACCTTCTAACTCAAGCAATACTTTTCTTACTTTCCTTTTTCTATTCTGTTGAACAGCTGAATGCAAATAAAGAGCAGCAGTTATTTCTTTGACAGACATGTTTCTATTCTCTCTCTCTCTCTCTCTCTCTCTCTCTCTATATATATATACACACACACGTGTGTTAGAGTACATGAAATTCTATGGAGGATAGTAAGGGGTGTAGAAAAGGGAGGGATCTAAATATGGTCAAATTTATTGTATGAAATTAACAAAAATTCAATTAAAAAAGTACAAAATAATAATAATGAAATTAAAAGCCCCCTTTCCAGTTTCTTGGATTCCCTTGTGCTCCAAGTTAAACACACAGAACAAAATATTTGAAGCTAGGATATGAATATGAGAGAGAGAGAGAGAGAGAGAGAGAGAGAGAGAGAGAGAGAAAATAAAGCATTTGCCTTCTGAACTTGAGTTACCTCATTCAGCATAAATTTTTTTTTCAGTTTCATACATTTACCTCCAAATTTCATGATTTCATTTTTCTTTAGAGCTGAGAATATTCCTTCTTGTAGATGGACCACATTTTTCTATCCATTCAGCTGTCAATGGATATCTAGGTTGATTCCACTTCCTAGCAACTGTGAATAATTTTCAACATTATCCAGAGACAGCTAGTAAGTAGTGGTCTAGCATTGCACACAGCTTTTTAGCTGGCATATTCTAGAACAAACTCACCAGGCAAAGGAAGCAATTAAGGAAGAAATTGGGGTTATGATAAAATTTTCTTTGCTATGAAAAATAATCATTTATTTGTAGCTAGATGGATATAAAGACTTATAGGAGACAGACGGACAGACAGAAACAGAGACAGAGAAACACAGAGAGGGTATTTCAAGGTGTTTTCATTTGGGGAACAAGAATTTCAGATATCTAAAATTTGTGGTTTTCTAGTACTGTAAGTTTGCAAGAAAAGTGCACCATAGAAATTGGTCCAAATAACCACCAATCTTTATTTGGTCTTTCATCTTACTTAAATTGATTGGACTTTGTACGGGCCAAGAACATTCCTTTATTCCTTTTACTTTTGACCTTAAAGCTCAGTTTAAGTCAAGACAAACATTCTACCTTATTTATTTATTTTTTCTTTTAACCTTAGTCCTGAAAATTCACTAATCTACTTTGTTGTTGAGGAAGCTCAGAGAATTTCACCAACAGAAAGAAATAATGCCTATCTCTTTAATAATGTGTGTGCTTCATGAGGCTCCAAACCCCACCTGGACGCATGAGCCCTTTCAAAGACAGGATAGAAAGCGCACATTACCACATTCTCCACTGGAGAGGAAATAGAGGCAAGGGAAATCATGGAATAGTCTCCAAACCCCATACTTTTATTTGACTTTCACTCAGTGCCAGGTACTGCTCTCAGCTCTTTGCATATAACTTATTTTATTTCTTATAGTATAAAAACTACTATTGACTCTATTTTGTAGGTATAAGACTGAAGTACTAACAGTTCTAATGCCAAGAAGGTGGAAAGCAAAGGAGCTGGTGTTGTAAAGATATTTGAGACTCTGCTCTAGGAACAGAATGCTGTGTTAACCCTGGTCTTCACACTGGAAGCTCTGTCTTCAGTCCCCACTTCTCTACCATGCACAGTGAAGTCCTCTATCTCATAGTACAGCAGGAGAATCAGAACATTTGACTGACTGAGGACAAGCCTCTAAATGATAGTCTATATCATATTTTTTGGCTTCTATTTTTTTTTCAATTTTATAGTTTTTCTAGATTTCCAAGGAGCAAAAGCCAGAGGTTTCTTGGGAATGGAATCTATTGAAATATGTATGTTTACTGAGATGGTTCTACAAACATTTAGCTTCTGTTTAATACCAATGTCAAAACATCCATGTGTGCTCCCAGAATCCTGTGTAGCTAATTATTTACTCAATCTACTCAGAGCTTGAGCCACTGACAGTGTCCTGTGAGACTGTCTTATTTTGGATGCAGTTTTAAAGGGAAGAGATATTTTTACCAACTTTGTTTTTAAATTATTTTACTCTCCTGATGAACTTGCTTTTTCAAATATTCTCCAAGGATAGTAGAAATTAATAGTAATGAGCTCATTTGGAAAGAAATGTGCTCGTGATCATTTTGGCTGTGTTTATTCTGCTCCTGCTCATTTTATTTTAAGGAAGTTTGCTGTGGCAAGATGCTGAGTGGGGCAAGGTGGTTTTCACTAAAATAGACTTATTGAATTTTCGTGATACTCTGGAACAAAAAAGGAAAGACAATTGCCTATAAAATGTGGAATTGTTATCTTTGGGCAAAGAAGAACAGTAGGTGTATGTGGTTTGTAAGCAATAAACGTGTGTTTCTAACTTCACTTGAACACCTGCCAAGTCTTCCCAGCAGCTGTTTCCATTACAGCCATCTGAGCGCTAATAGAATGAGTCCAAAATGTCCCAAACAACATGCATCATAACTAAACTTTGAAAGGCTTTTATATCACCAGTTTGGAAGTTTCTGACAGTAAATTTAGTACATTTTAGAGTGCAAAGTCTGTGGAGATTTTTATTCCTTTTGTTTCACATTAATATTGAGGCTTCAGAAGGTAACACATTTAATAAATAAGAATATCAGAGTAAATTGTTTTGTAAGAAGTGAAGAATCTGTTATTGATAAGAGATGTTGGTTTACAAGATTGTCTTGACCTAAAAAAAAAAAAAAAAACTTAGAGAGATGGTTGTACCATATCGCACGTTCCTATTTTTAATATACACAGATGTGAGAAGCTGATTCCCAATTTTGTTGCTGGAAAGCTTGGAGAAGGCAGATTCAGAGACAGATTCCCTTCCCATATGATGGAGTTTGTCTAAGGTAATAATCCTTGTCTCAAGACCGACCCACTCAGGAGTCTGTTTATCTGATGTAAAGTATAAGGTAGCCATTGGAATTCTCCCATTGACCCTTCTAGCTGGATTCTCTACGCACTGTGTTATTTTGGTAAATTTCTTTGCTGAGTTTACAAATTTGAACCAGAGGAAAACAGTGACACAGAACAGTATCAATTACAGAGCGTTATTATCATTTCTGGATGATAGAGTACATGCAAAATGTCTAGAATATTAACCACAACACACTGGAAAGAATGCAGCAATCAGTTCATGTGACTGCTGGAGAAACTTATCATTAGTTGATTTTAAACACCTAGAAATGAAGGATTGATTGACTAGGCTGGGCAAAACCTGAGGAAGTATCCAAGAGGAGTGTGCATTTCTACATGGCTCTAAGAGGGCCTTGATAGGTGGCCAGGCCATGTTGCATGGACATTGTGCTGGTTGGTTTCTGTCAACATGAAACAGACTAGAGACACCTGGTATAAGAGAACCTCAGCTGAGGAATTTCTTTCATCAGATTGGCCTGGGAATATGTCTGGGGTCATTTTCTTGATTGTTGAGTAATATGGGAAGGCCTGGCCTCTGTGGGTGATGCCACCCCTCGGCAGATGGGCCTGAATTGTTTAAGAAAGCAGGCTGAGGAGAGGGCAGGGGAGCAAGCCATTAAGTAGCATTACTCCGTGATCTGCAGTTCAATTCTTGCCTCCAGTTTCCTGATCTGAGTTCCTGAGTGACTTTCCTCAAAGATGGACTGTACCTTGGAAGTGTAAGATGAAATAAACTCTTTCCTGCCCTAAAACAGGTATGGTAGGTAGAACACAGATAGGAGACATGTAGCCTTTAGAGAAAACACAAATCAACAATTGTTTCAAACTACTAGGGAAGGAAAACACTTTATGGTCACCAATTAGTAGATGGAGAAGATGATGTAGACAAAAGGGGTAGATAAAATAAAGAGGCAGAATACCAGACCCCAAATATCGATCCTCCCTTGGATTGACACTTGTGTCTGTGCAACTATATCGACCTTTGTTTAATAAACTTTGCTGGTTGTATTTTTTTTATATCTTGTGACATTCTTTCCCACAAGGGCACAAAATTAATAGACTTCTGTAATAAGAAATATTTTTACCATAGGAAGAAAATAATAGTCAGATAGCCCTAGTATTTATGTGTTTGTGCACACATATAGGTATATAAGTCTCTCTCTCTCTCTCTCTGTCTCTCTCTCTCTCTCTCTCTCTCTCTCCCTGTGTATAGTTGGAGGTGGAGTGTTTCCATATTACATTTGATTGAGAGAAAAGTCATGTGAAAAATTCTGAAGTTAGAGTAGAGAAAAATCTTGAAGTTCTAAGACTCAGTCATCTCTTCATCATTTACAACCCAGTGGAATGAGAACAGTGCTTAGAAACTGATTCATAGTGTGATTATCCTGTGAGTATTACTTAGGGATCTTCAGATAGCAGATCCA
>NW_008333659.1:1677694-1685264 GCF_000622305.1 Nannospalax galili
TGCCTGTAAATTTTTAAGTTTACAGTTGAATTACTACAGTTATACAATACTGAACTTAGCATAAACCCTATAAGACATAAAATTGAATGAGGTTTTAACCTTTAAAAAAGATCTCCATTTCATTTTAAAATATACTATTTCATACAGAAAAACTCATTTTTAATGCAACTAACACTTAGATGTTTGCACATGTGTCTCTAATCTCTATATATCTGATTATTACTAGTCACAGTCAGTTACTTTCTGAGATTCTTGGCGCTTGAGCATGGATATAAAGTCATCAGGTAAATTTCAATGGTGAAGTTTTTCCACATCTAGTAATTAACCTGAAGCAAATTTTTATGCTTCTTCCTCAAATATAACTTATTTTTAAATTTATTGATTTTTTTTTGTGTGTGTATTTCACACATCCCAAACAATCTCATTCAACTACATACCTACATCCTAAGTGGCAGCCTCCCATAGCCCCCTGCCCTACTGGAGCCCATATACTCTGTCATCTCTGTTACTGTTCAATGTGTTGTCATTGCCCCCAGCCACTCCCCAGTGCTTGCCCATCTGCTAAGTTTAGTCAGCCTATCTAGAGAGCCTTGTTTTAGCAAGATCAACTCTTCCTCCTCTAGCAGCAATCAGTTGCCAATATTCCTTTAGATAAAATTGGGGTCTGCTGCTCATTTTCCCAGTTCTATGCCGGGTTACTGTCTGGGAGTCTCTTGGGCCACCCTCAATAACAACTCAAAAGAAGGTATTTCCTGGCATTTTTTCTTGTTATATAGCCTTTAGCTATACACATGGACTCTTAAAGAATTATATTGATCCCTTTAATCTTTGGTTATACTTTCCTTTTGGGTGTTTAAGACCATGCAGTTGGCCCAGATAAACCAATTTATTTATATTCTTAAGGTCATTTGAGGATCTGTTCCTCAGGGGTCACATGGGATTGGGAGGAGCCCCTGGCTCCTTTCTTTTACCAGGTCCATCTATGTGAAGATAAGTTAAAAGTACTGCTAGACCATGGATGGCTTCACTTAGAAGCATGGAAGAAATGTTTCCTCTGTGTTGACCCTCCTGTTTGTAGACTGGAAATTGGTTCAAATCCATCTCCATGGCTTTCTTGATCAAGAGGACAGGTGACTCACTACAGTTACAGGTCATTTTAAGAGATGCTCCATAGTCCCTTGGAACTTAGTTGACCTTGGAGGGCAAGGAGCAAAAACTGTTCTTCAAGTACCTCTGAAAGTACCTCTGAAGGTTCTTGAAGTACCTTCAAAGTATGGCTGTTAAACATCCAAGGTTAGTTCCACCAGTCTGGTACCATGTGCAATGTAGATAAAGCTTGGACAAACACGTGGAGATTAAACAATACACTCTTGAATGATGAATGGGTCAAAGGAGAAATTAAGAAAGAAATAAAAGTATTTCTGGCACTAAATGAAAAGGACAATACAACACAACAAAACCTCTGGGACACATGAAAGAAGTCCTTATAGGGAAGTTTATAGCCCTAAGTGCTTTCATTAAAAAATCAGAAAGAACACAAATAAATGACTTAACACTGCAACTCAACACACTTAAACCAACAACAAATGAAACCCAAACCCATCAGACAAGAAGAAATAATGAAAATCAGAGCAGAAATTAATGAAATTGAAACAAAGAAAACAATACAAAGAATCAACAAATCCAAGAGTTGGTTCTTTGAAAAGATAAACAAGATTGACAGACTGCTAGCCCAGTTAGCCAAAAGAAAGAAAGAGCACCTCCAAATCAACAAAATCAGAGATGAAAGGGGAAATATCACAACAGATGGTAAAAAGATCTAGAACATTACAAGGGAATACTTTAAAAACCTACTACTAAAATTGAAAACCCAAAAGAAATGGACTGGTATCTAAAAGCATGGGAACCACCAAAACTAAAGCAGGAAGTGATCAACAACTTAAAGAGACCCATAACATACAAGGAAATTGAAACAGTAATAAAAAACCTACCTACTAAAAAAAGCCCAGGACCAGGTGGATTTACAGCAGATTTCTACCAGTGATTTAAAGAAGATCTATATCCAATACTCCTATCCGAAAAGGATAGAAATAGAGGGAGAACTTCCAAATTCCTTCTATGACGCCAGCATCACTTTAATACCAAAGCCAGGCAAAGATACAACCAAAAAAGAAAACTATAGACCTATATCCTTAATGAACATAGATGCAAAAATTTTCAACAAGATACATGCAAACTGCATACAGACACACATCAAAAAGATCATCCACCATGATCAAGTCGGCTTTATCCCAGAGATGCAGGGATGGTTCAATATACATAAATTAATAAATGTCACAAATCATATAAATGGGCTTAAAGAAAAGAACCACATGGTCATCTCAATAGATGTGGAGAAGGCCTTTGACAAAATTCAACATGCATTTATGTTCAAAGTCCTAGAGGGAACTGGACTGGAGGGAACATACCTCAACATAATTAAAGCCATATATAACAAACCCACAGTGAACATCATTCTAAATGGAAAAAAAACTGGAAGCATTCCCATTGAAATCAGGAACCAGACAAGGCTGTCCACTATCTACACTCCTCTTTAACATAGTGCTTGAAACTCTTATAAGAACAATTAGAAAAGAAAAGGAAGTTAAAGGAGTAATAATTGGAAGAGATCACATTGTCCCTTTTGAAGACGATATAATATTATATCTAAGAGATGCCAAAAATTCCATCAGAGAACTCCTAGAAATGATTAACACTTTCAGTACAGTGGCAGATACAAAATTAATCTACAAAAGTCTATAGCCTTTCTATATACCAATAACAAACAATCAGAGAAAGAGTACATGGAAACACTCCCCTTCACAATAGCTGCAAAAAAAAAAAATTCAGAATAAACCTGACCAAAGACATTAAAGATCTCTACAATGAAAACTTTAAATCCTTAAAGAAAGAGATTGAGGAACATATCAGAAGATGGAAGGACCTCCCATGCTCATGGACTGGAAGAACTGATGTTGTGAAAATGACCATCTTACCAAAAGCCATTTATAGATTCAATGCAATGCCAATCAAAATCCCCACAAATTCTTTGCAGAATTGGAAAAAACCATCGTAAGATTCACATAGAAGCACAAAAGACTTCAGATAGCCAAAGCAACCCTTAGTACTATCGGCAATGCTGGGGGGATTACTGTACCAAATTTTAAACTGTATTTCAGAGCTATAGTCATAAAACAACAGGGTACTGGCACAAAAATAGACCTGTAGATCAATGGAACAAAATTGAAGACCCAAATATGAGTACATGCAATTTCAGCCACCTGATATTTGGCAAAAGGGCCAAGAATATTCACTGGAGGAAAGGTAGCATGTTCAGCAAATGATGCTGGCAAAACTGGATCTTCACCTGTAGAAGACTGAATCTAATCCCGTATCTTTCACCCTGCACAAAAGTCAACTCCAAATGGATAAAAGACCTAAATGTGAAGCCTGAAACTCTGAAACTGTTAGAAGAAAACATTAGCAACAACCTACAAGATATAGGTGTAGGAAAGGATTTTCTAAACAGGACATCAATTGCTCAGGAAACAAGGTCAAGAATCAACAAATGGGACCTCAGTAAAAGGCTTCTGTACATCAAAAGAAGCAACCAAGGAAGTGAAGATAAAACTCACAGAGTGGGAGAAAATCTTCACCAGAGACACATCTGACAGAGGTTTAACATCCAGAAGATATAAAGAACTCATAAAACAAAGAATCGAGAAACCAAATGATCCAATAAAAAAGATGGGCTAAAGATCTAATCAGACTGGCTAAGATCAAGAGAACAAATGATACCAAATGTTGGAGAGGATGTGGGGAAGGGGAACACTCATCCACTGCTGGTGGGGCTGCAAACTTGTTCAACCCCTATGGAAAGCAGTGTGGAGAGCTCTTAAGAAACTACAAATGAAACTACCATTTGACCCAATTATACCACTCCTTGGCATATACCCAAAAAATTCATCCTATTTCAGAGACACTTGTACATCCATGTTTGTTGCTGCTCTTTGCACAATAGCTATGAGATGGACGCAAACTAAGTGTCCCTCAATTGATGAGTGGCTAATGAAATTGTGGTTCATTTATACGATGGAGTTCTATTCAGCAGTAAAGAAAGATGAAATCATGAAATTTGCAGGTAAACGGATGGAACTAGAAACTGTTATACTAAGTGAAGTAAACTGTTATACTAAGTGAAGCAACACAGACTCAGAAAAATAAACAATGTATGTTCTCCCTCAAATGTGGATCCTAGCACCAGATCCTTATAAGTATGTATCCAGACATAATTATAGGAACCAGGATAATGAAAAGCAACCAGGGAGGTGAAGGAAAAGAAAGAAACTGAAAGAGAAGAACAATAGGAAACAGGTGTTAAAAGGGGGACATGGATTAAAATGGAGTTATTTTAAGGGGAGGGGAGAGGGAGGGTTATACAAAGAACCTTGGGGATCAAGGGAAAGAAGGAGCTCAAGACAGGTGGCACCATAGGAGAAGGCTATTATTAAGGGAGAAATGGGAAAAATGGGGGTACCTTAAAAGGGGAAACCATCATGGAAGATTTAGACAATGCAGGGGATAAATAATGCCTAGCCAGTTTAAAAAAAAAAAAAACAGAGGTGACCATATTAGTCCAATAACCTACTAACAAATTATACCTTTTGTCTTTGACCAAGAAGAAGGAATCTTAATTTAGGAATTATTTCATCAAATTGGCTTATGGGCTGTATGTATGTTATTCATGTGGGTGAATTTTTTTTCATTTATGTTTGGTGTAGGAAGGCCCACTCTGGGCAGTACCATCCCTGAGATGTGCCTGGATTATATAAGGAAGGTAGCTGAGCAAGCCAGGGAAGCAAGCCAGGAGGCAGCATTCTTCCATGGTTACTTCTTCAGTTCCCATTTCTTTTGATTCCCCCAAGTTTTTTGGTCAGTGTTTTATCTCAGAAACTAGGACAATAGCTATCAGAGGGGATTTATTTGATTGACTTAAATGATTTTCCCACAATGGCTGCCTGCAGTCAAGAAAGGTTGGGAAACCTTAGCTGTTCATCCAAGAACCAGGAAGCCTCAGAATGCAGGAGACAAATTATGTTGCCCTCACCTGAAGCTGGAGGCTTGGAAACTCCCCAAACATGTTCCTGGTGAGAATCCACATTGAACAGATTAAGAATCTGTAGTTCATTGGTGATGGTAGCAGAACAAAGAAATGCTCCCCTAAGAAGGACGCATGTGTCAAAAGTGTGAGATCCCCTTTGCTTTGTGGTCCATCTGAAGCCACGCCTATTGGAGGATGCTGTCCACATTAAGGGTGGATCCTCCCGACTCAGGTATTTAACATACATGCCAAACCTCTCTGGAGAAACCCTCACAGACACATGTAGAATTGTGCTTGACCAATTTCCAGTGCATCTTATAATTCAGCCAGGGTGACATTAAGCTCAACCATTGTGTCCAATTGAAACCATACTTATTTTATTTTACCAAGAGACTGGCAAAATAAAAAAATCAAGTTACACAATCATTTAGATTTTGAAATTTTCCAATAGAATAGAAAATAGGTGGACCTCCAAATCTAGGACAGTAAGTTTTAAATTCAAAATCTCTCATACTGCCATCAAGTTTAATAAATTTTATACATATTGTTTAAATTTTTATTAAATTTATTTTTGATTGATTGATGTGTGTGTGCGTGTGTGCGTGTGTGTGTGCGTGTGTGTGTGTGTGTGTGTTTTCAATGTCTCCCTGAGAACTTTTTTTTTCTATTTTATTTAATGTGTATGTGTAGGTATGTATAGTTGTGCTGCCATGTACAAATGTGGAGGTCAGAGGAAAACTTGTGGAAGTAATTTCTCTCCTTCCCCCATGTAGGTCCCAGGGGTTGAGCTCAGGTAATCAGCCTTGAAGGCATGCACTTTTACCTGCTGAGCCATCTCACTGGCCCTTTACTTTTAAACTTTTACCTGATGGTGCATATTTTTGTATATCATGTTATTCTTCAATACGCCATGTACAAATGTGGAGGTCAGAGGAAAACTTGTGGAAGTAATTTCTCTCCTTCCCCCATGTAGGTCCCAGGGGTTGAGCTCAGGTAATCAGCCTTGAAGGCATGCACTTTTACCTGCTGAGCCATCTCACTGGCCCTTTACTTTTAAACTTTTACCTGATGGTGCATATTTTTGTATATCATGTTATTCTTCAATACGTGCATACACTGTGTAATTCTCAAATCAGGATACAATAGTGTATATTTTCAAATAACACACCTGTAGAGGAATAAAAACAACAAAATTATTGTAAGATTCTTTTTATTTTAAAAGAAATGTATATTATCATCATCTGATGATAATAATCTCATTATTATCATCACTCTGTTATGAGACAGAATATCAAAACTTTTTTCCCATATCTGACAATAATTTTCCATCTTTCCCTCCACACAGTCCCTTAGATTCTAGTAACTACTATTCCTCTGTCAACTTTATGAGGTTAACTGATTTTGCAATTGAGACTGTGTGGTACTTGTCCTTTATTTGACTGATTTCACTGACCGTCATGGCTTCCAGTTTCATACTTGGAATTTTTGTCCTCAATCTCTTTGAAAAACTGTCAAAGCTTAGACAATGTAAAGTTTTAATAGTGACCTGATAGGGTTATTGGGAAAATCAGCATGAGTACACCTATGGTAGCATTTGGCTTATTGTAGTAGCAGAGGTATTACATTAGTAACAGAGGTATCTATCGCTATCTCTATCTACCATAAAGGAGTTATTAAAATTAAATGAATGGGATGTCCCAGCTAAAAGTTTATGAAAATTAATAAGGAAATATGTTTCATATAAAACAGAGTAAACAAATCAGAAGATACTAGAAAAAGATGATTCAATAACATTAACCATTTAATAAAAGTAATTTAAAACAAGTTTATTGAATTCTTATTATATGTTAGGTATTATTTCTCTATAGCATTAGAGTAATCCCCATTTTATAGACAAGGAAACAAATATAGAGAGATTTAGTACTATATGTTTTTTATGGGGTTGTGGTAAATATTTTCTCATTACATACTAAAGATAAAGAAAATCAGACACAACTTTATAAACAGGTAGGCAAGTTGCAGCACATTTTCTTAAACCTCATGACTATTTTCTAATCTGACCTAAGACCAAGAGAAATGAACACCTTCCACATTTAGGTTTCAAGTAAGTACTTAGGGGGTTTGAATTACTGACAGGAAGATGTAACTGTTGTTTTCAGTAGTGACATCATAATAATGGTACCCTACATTTATTTGTAGTGTTTATTTTTTTTTTAATTTTCAAATTTTATTTTAAGTTTTTTTTTTTTAGAAGCATTTCATTACAGCTTTAAAATATTCAGTAACACATTCCAGAGTGTACATTTTTAGGTTCACATTTGAATTAATATAGGTATACAATATTGAACTCTGTATAAACTCTGTAAGATATAAAATTGAATGAGTTTTTACCCTTTAAAGAAGACCTCCATTTCATTTTAAAACACACAG
>NW_008333659.1:1687984-1688440 GCF_000622305.1 Nannospalax galili
TGTTTTTTAAGTTCGTTATATATTCTGGTAATTAAACCTCTATCAGATGTGTCGCTGGTGAAGATTTTCTCCCATTCTGTGGGTTTTCTGTTTGTTTCCTTGGTTGTCTCTTTTGATGTACAGAAGCTTTTTAGTTTAATGAGGTCCCACTTGTTAATTCTTGCCCTTGTTTCCAGGGCTATTGGTGTCCGGTTTAGAAAGTCCTTTCCTACACCTATATCTTGTAGGTTTTTCCCAATGTTTTCTTCTAAGAGTTTCAGAGTTTCAGGCATTACATTGAGGTATTTGAGCCATTTGGAATTGACTTTTGTTCAGGGTGAAAGATACGGGTTTAGTTTCATTCTTCTACAAGTGCAGATCCATTTTTGCCAGCACTATTTGCTGAACATGCTGTCTTTCCTCCAGTTAATGTTTTTTGCCTCTTTTTTTTATATTAATTGGGTTGGATTTGATTTT
>NW_008333659.1:1690383-1699672 GCF_000622305.1 Nannospalax galili
AGTTCCATGGGGTGCTGAGTAGAAAGTATGTCCTTTGGTGTTTGGGTGGAATACTCGGTAGATATCTGTTAAGTCCATTTGATATATGGTTTTGTTTAATTCAGATGTCTCTCTGTTAAGTCTCTGGCCTGTTGACCTGTCTAATGGAGATAGTGGGGTATTGAAGTCCCCTACTATTAATGAGTTGAGGTTAATTTGGGTTAGGGTTAGACAGGAAGATGTAACTGTTGTTTTCAGTAGTGACATCCTAATAATGGTACCCTACATTTATTTGTAGTGTTTATTTTTTAGAGAGGCTTAGAATGTCCCAACTTAGCCATAAGAAGCAGAGGGGAGATTACAGCTTCCCACCAGAATCCTGGGTTATGTATTCCAACCCTACAGTAATCTGACTTTGTAATTAAGGGGAAGTATAAATATTTTAAACCACTCCTTCTTCAGTCATGGAAATCAGAGTAAGGACTAATGTTCTGTTTGGTGTCTCTTCACTCTAAAAATTGTTCAAGATCACATAAAAAAACTAAGGCACCTTTGTACTGGCTGCTTTTCCGTGTGAGGACATCACCATGATAAAGTCATTAAATATTCCCCACTACCACAGTGTCGTTTTCATGACCTGCTATCATATTTAAATTATTCACAAGATACCATTTTAAGTAATATTCAATTACATTGACAATTTTACACATTTGAGGGCTACTGCCTGGATTTATATGTATATATATATATTTAAATTACATATACATTTAAATTCTTTTAGCTTTTAGATGCTACTGTTGAATAACAAATACCTGTAAAATCTATCCTAACTCAATCCATATCGATTGCTTTCAGGTCTTGACTTGCATTGGTCATGTTGATTGTGAACTTTCTTGTAAATTATGTGTTAAATCATAGGGCCACTAGTAAATATATAAGTATATAAAATTTTTCTCTAATCCATTCACACTTCACACTTTATTTGCTTTTCTATCCCTGTCCAGAATACAAGAAGTTTTCATTCTAAGAGTACTCTCACTTACAAGAGAAGTTTAAGTGGAATGGTTTCAGGAACTGGTTCTGCGAGGAAAACAGCAGAAGAAATAAGCGTTGATTTGGGTATTTCTAGCACTTAGAGGCACAGTTCACTTTGAACTCTAAATTATTTATGACATAGAAGGAGACGCTTGGTAAATAACAGGAAAAGCATGTTGGCTGTGCTATTTGCTAAATTTAACATTTAGGCTAAATCATTAGGCTAATCATTAGGCTAAATAATTAGGCTAAATCAAATGTTGGTTGTGCTATTTGCTAAATTTAACATTTAGGCTAATAAACCCCAAGTCTGGTGATAGTTTATTACTCTTGAATTATTTCCCAAAGAATTGTTATATTTCTGGATGAAAAAATAAATTAGACCGTTAGCAAATAACTGAGAAAACATCTCAAGGAAAATGAAAAGAATTTTCCGGATTTGATATTCATGCTAAGCATATAAAACTGACAAGAATCTTAAAATACTTTTCCATGGAACTTCCGAATGCTTGATAAACTGCCAGTCTTATTTCGGTGTTGCTAAAAGGTGACAGCTACCCACGAAAGCAGAACTTTACCACAAGGGCAATAAATTAACTCAGGAAGGTTGAAAAACTAGGTGTGTATACAAATATATATATGTGTCAATAAAATAAATACATGTATATTTTCATATATTTGAGAAAGGTTCTGACTTTTAAACAGGTAAACAAAACCAAAGCAGTGTTTGTGCAAACTATTATGAGTGAGAAACTTTATTAAAGTTAAAAAATCTGAATTCTTGATTTCTCTCTTTCATTGAGTGCATTTGATTCTCCTCCACAATATGCAATAATTTATTCTGCACATTTTAGGAGTTCTTCTGGATCTGCTTGTGGCTTTCAATTCATGAACCATGGGCTGGAATCCCAAGGACCTGGAGGGCCCCTTATTTGTGGAAGGAAATGGTCATAGAGGATGCATCTTTCCATTGAATTCAATAGCAAAAGTTCTCCTGAGTGTTTGCTTCTCATGGCATTTGGTTTGTTATGTAACAGATTTACTTTTAAAAAGGTTTAAGTCAAAATATTTTTTCCTGAATTTCCTTTAAAGTTTTACTGTGCATACCTTTTCAAAAATTCAGTATTCATTATGTAAACTTGAATTCTCTCAAATTTATGCTTCTCATGGCAAACTCTCCTTCAATATAAACACAGCATCATTCATTTCAGTTTCCAGGTGGGGCTGTCCAAATGCAATATCTGTAAGCCTAAGGGCAGCTTGTGCTTTCCTTGTCCTTCAATCACTGCACTCTTCTTTCCTTCTTTCCCTATACCAGCACCTTCAAGATTTAGGAACAAAGTCTGTCTCAGTGAAAAACCCAGTGTGCTTGCTGTTACCTTAGGGGTATTTCTTTCTTTTTTCCCCCAGCTGGTCTGGAACTCGCTATGCAGACCAGGCTGGCCTGGCCTGGATGTCATAGAAATCCGCAAGCCTTTGACTCTGGAGTGCAGGGACTGAAGGCATGTACCATCACACCAGGGTACTTTAGGGTATTTCTTAAATAGAGCATTGTGTAAAGACTAACTCCTAAATCTAAGAAAACATGGTTTAAATATTCTCTACTAATATGGATAACCTATTCAATTCTTTCAGTGGAAACATTAACCACTTTTGGTAAAATGCAACAATCTATAATTTATGTTGGAAAGGAGATTCTAAAGGAAGAAGAAACAATGAAGGAAAGCATGTTTTGCAGACTTTGCAGTTTTGGCCCAGACAACAACAAGATATACATCTTGGTTTTTAAAAGGGGTGGGGGAACAGGCAGAATTCCTTTATTTGCAGCATCCAGGAAAAGATGTATGTAAATACATATATGCGTTATGGAATGCAAAGGGGGGATTAGGGTGTATGATGAAATCATTTGTGATTCTGTCATATAAACCATATTTCCTGGAGATTTTGCTATTCCTTACTAGTCATAGGAAATAAAAAGTAAGTAGTGGGCAGGCTTGTAAGTAATATCAATCCCTTGCAAGGTTAGAGTAATGAGATTAAAGTCGAACAGGATATTCTCAAAAAGGCCTATAATCAAGGAAAGAAAATCAGAGCCCTAAAGTAAAAGGTTTTTGAAGAAAAGAAGAGGTCTGATTCTCAACTTGTGACAACAGTCTAAGCAATACGGAAGGAGACCTGCCATGAACATAGGGTTTATCTGAAGGAAGAATCTTAGCTCAGCACTGCAAACATTGCACTGTGTCATATGTACTGGAGACCAATGGCCAAGCATCGAAAGAAAGAGAAAGTCAACCTTTGAGACTGTGTGTAGGTTTTCCATATTTCTACCTTCTGTTCTACAGCGTGGACAATCATCCATACCAGCTCAAGCATCACCACTAACAGCTTGTTGGGCTCTGCACATGAGCACACATTCCGTGCACCATCAGGAGAGAAGAAGAGAAGGGAATGAGCACACAATAAGTAATGACGCTGAGCTAAGAGATTGCTTCTTGTCTTTTCCATTACAACCTGAATTTAAGGACAACCTTAGGGACAACTTTTGCTATACTGGTCCATATTAAGTTGGTGAAGGAAAGCAAAAATTAGTATATTACAATAGGGAAGTTAGGATGTTTGTTTTTGAAAGTGTTGCCTATAGGAGCATATTAATTGACAAAATTGCTTTAAATCAGATTTTAATAAGTAGATTTCTTTCTTACCAAAACAGAGAAAATAACATTTTTATCTGAAAAATTATAATACATTGTTTCTTTTACTTTTGCCTACCACTGGGGATACAAACATTTTTAAAAATTTTCATGATAATAGTGCTTCTAAACTAAGGTCTCTAAATCAAAAAAGCTTGAAGAAAGTTAACATCCTAAACTTATAAAAGTTGCCAAGGGTATCTCAACATTTAATCCAAGTGTGTGCATGATAGTATTTTCTTCAGGTGTTTTTGCTATTGTATATTTATTTCCATTACAACTTTCAAGTGTGACTTACAATGATTTGGAGTTTGAATTTCACTCAGGAAATAAATTTCTGCAAAAAGTTGCCAACTACTGTCAACCTCACTCTTCAGTCATCTCTGTTACCACCAGGCATTGTTTATTTAGGATGAGCAGGTTAATTTTAATATTCATCTAATAAAAAGTCATTAATTGTTGTGATTTGAATATGAAATGTCCCTCTCAAGCTCAAGTTCGGAAAGTTTTGTTTCCACCTAGTGTCACTATATTTGGAAGATGTGGAAACTTCAGGTGGAAGAGTCTAACTGGAGGAGGGAGGTCACTAGGGCTGTGTCATCGGGGAATATATTACCTCTAACCTTTTCAGAAGTGTTCTCTGCCTTTTGAAAACCGAACAGCCCCTGGAACATGCTCCTGCTGCTGTGTGTTATACCCAAGTCATGAGGCCAAGTGAGCATGGACCAAGTCCTCTGAAACCATGAGCTGAAATAAGTAATTCTTTCTTTAAATAATTTCTCTAGATATTTGCTCACTATCACCCAGAAGTAGTTAGTACATTATGTAAACTTTTCTAAAATTAGTCAAAATGCTCTCTAAATTTAAATGTTTTATAAAGAATTTCAGTCATATGTATTTCTATTTCAATAACTTAGATTTTATAAAATTACAAAAGTTTCAGAATCTTATGGGTATTTCTTTTTGTAATTTGAAATAGTTCCACCAGGTCATTCTGGAGTACATAGATTTATAATCCTTAGTTTTACCATTAGTTAACTATAAGAATATGACTGATAACTAAAAAAATCATGTAGGCATAGATGAAAGGAGAAAAAGGAGAAGGATCTTCCAGTTCTAAATGTTTTCTGGTTTTAAAATAAGCAAATGAGAAGCTGAGAGATGGCTTAGTGGTGAAGACACGGCATAGTGTTCTGTATAATCACACACAGATCCAATTAAAGATAACACAATATTAAAAAAATTATTTATTATTTTCATTTTATGTGTATGCATGTATTGCCTGCATGTGGGTAAGTGTACCCATGTCGTGCAATGCCTGTGGAGGATACAAGAGACTGTCGGATCCCCTGGAACTGGAGTTATAGACAATTGTTAGCTGCCATGTGGGTGCTGGGATTCAAACCTGGGTCTTCTGCAAGAACAGTCAGTGTTCTTAACCACTATGCTATCTCTCTAGCCCCTAATACAATGATTTTTTTTTAACAAACCAACATAGGGGGCTGGAGAGATGTCTTATCAGTTAAGAGCACTGATTGCTCTTGAGGAAGACTTGGATTCAATTCCCAGCACCCACATGGTTGTTAGCAACTGTTCAAAACTCCAGTTCTAGAGGATCTACTGTCCTCTTCTGACCTCTGTGGGCATTTTACATCATAGGAGCACTTACACACATGCAGGCAATACATTCATATGCATAAAATCAAAGCAATAAATAAAATATTTTTAAAAACAAATTAGCATAATGGCAAATATTCATAATATTATAGAAAACAAATACTTTTCGTCAGATAGAGAAGAATAATAGTGATTTTCAGATATTTGAAATATCTCTTAAGGTTTCAATAGTAAATGATTTAGAAATTAAAATGATGTAATATACTTAAAATAAATTTTAATTTGAAGTCATATGTATTTCAGGTAAGTTTGAGATAAAACTAAAATTTCCAGCAACTTAATATTTAGTAAAATTGAACGATATTATTCTTGTTAAGAAATATTTTACTTACCAACCAGTTGCAATGCTTATTAAAATGTTTAAGATTTTTGTTAGAGGATAGAATTTTGATATCCGTTCCACAGCATAGTGACAGCGATGAATAACAAGGTATTATATGTTTCAAAGTTGTCTAAATATTAGATTTTAATTGTCTTCAACATAAAGAAGCAATAGGATATAGATGTTGGATACATTTATCTAATGACTGCAGAATGCATACATGCATCATAATATCATAATTGCCTAAAAATGCATGCAAGAATCATTTGTCAGTTAAATATAAGGTAAGCCGAGCATGTTGTCACATGTATATAATCCCAGATATCAGGAGGCAATATAGAGTTCTTAGCTAGCCTGAGATGTATACTGAAAGCTTCTCTCAAAAAGTATTGGAAAAAGACAATTTTAGGGAGGCAGAGACAGGTGAATCTTTGTGAGACAGAGACCAGGCTGGTCTACCTAGTGAGTTCCATGCCAGGTGGGGCTATATAGAGACCCTGTTTCAAAAAGAGCAAACAACAACAGTAACAGCAAAAGACAATCTAAAAAAGGAATATAATAGACCTTGAGACCACCTTGAGGCCCTCAGCTCACATGTCCAAATGCTGTAAGGGACCCATTTCCCTTGAAGCCTGATCCGCTCCATCCTAGGACCCACTCCAGAATTCCAGCCTATACAGGTGTACCCAGTAAGAGACCTGTCTCCCATGTAGCCCCTGAAGCTCTGTCTCCTTTGTACAGGGCCCCCACCCCAAGCCACCTAACTTGATAAACTCACTTGGGACTCTGGTCCAGTGAGTTAAAAGTTCATATCTAAAGTCACAATAAACAACTACATTCCAGTTCCAATAGTCCATTACAAAAACACAAGCAATATGAAAAACCAAGACAATATAGTTCTCATTCTTTACATCACCAATCCTATAGTAATATTACCCAATGAGAAAAACTTAGATAGAAATTAAGACACAGAACTCAAAATAACAATTAGAAACATGTTCAAAGAAGTCAAAGACTTCAAAGATGGGGCTGGAGAGATGGCTCAGTGGTTAAGAGCCATCTCTTGGAACTGACTGTTCTTGCAGAAGACCTGGGTTCAAATCCTAGCACCCACTTGGCAGTGACCAACTGTCCATAACTACAGTTCCAGGGCATCTGACACCATCTCTGACCTCCGTGGGCATTGCACAACATGGATGCACTTACATTCATGCAAGCAATACACTCATACACACAAAATTAAAGTAATAAACAATTTTTTTTAAATTCAAAGAGAATCCAAATATCTGAATGAATTTACAGGACAGGAATAAACTCATTTTGAAGAAAATGTAGACAAACAGCTAAATGAAATAATGAAGACAATTCAGGATGTGAAAATTGAACTTAATAAAGAGGTAGAAGCACTGAAGGAAACCCAAACTGAAATGAAGCTGGACATGAAAAACTGAATAAGCCTAATAAAAATGTTCAGTGAAAAGCCATACCACCAGAATGCAGCACACAGAATGCAGATTATTAGGGCCTGAAGACAAAGTAGAAGAATTGGATCAGTTCAAATAAAAAAATCAATCAAATATAATGGTAAATAAAAATACATAAGAATGGAATAAGCAGGAACTTTAAGACTACATAAAAAGACCAATCTATAAATTATGGACACAGAAGAAAAAATAATTTCACATCAAAGGCATAGAAAATATGTTCCATAAAATCATGGAAGAAACATTTTCAAACTTAGGAAAGGACCATCCAGCACATAGCAGCACACAGAACTAGAAGCAACAGGAGTAGAATAGAAACTCCTCATGCCATATTATAATTAAAACTACTAAAAAATATATGGAACAAATAAAGGGTACTGAAAGCAGCAAGAGATAAAGCTTAAGTCACATAAAAAGGTTGGGCTATCAGAATAATGACTAATTTTTCGATGGAACATTTAAAAGCCAGGAAAGATAAGAACAAAGTGATTCAAGTTCTCCAAAACAACAGATACCAATCCATACTTTGTACTTTGCAAAACTAGCCAGTTAAAAGAGAAAGAAAAAGAAATTTCTGTGATAAGCACAGGCTAGAAGAATTTATGATACCCTGTCAGTCTTACAGAGAATAGTAGAATGAATACTTCACACAGAAGCAAAGGAAAAGCACACCAAAGCTTACAGGGGAAAACAATAAATGACATTCAGATAGCTGTTATGCAAAGAAGGACCAGAAAAACACCACCACAAACCAACAAAATAAAAATTGATACACATCTTTCAGTTTCAAGTCCAAATATTGACAACCTCAATACTAAGTCAAAAAACACAGGTTAATCAATTGGATTTAGAAAAGACAACTTTTTGTTGCCCAGGAGAAACACACCTTACTTTCAAGGATAGACAATATATTAAAATGGAAGGATAGATAAAAGCATTCCAAGGAATAGGATGCTATTCCAGGGAATAAGCAAGCATCACAATTATAATTTTTTATTTGTTGATTGATTCTTATTTCATGTGTATGAGTGTTAGGCTTGCATAACTGTGTCATACAGTGCCTGTAGAGTACAGACAAGGATGTCAGATCCCCTGGAACTGGAGTTACAGACAGTTGTTAGCCGCCATGTGGGTGCTGGGATTTGAACCTGGGTCACCTCAAAGAGCAGTCAGTACTGTTAACCACTGAGCCATCTTTCCAGCTCCACAGCACTATTATAATAATGACAAAATAGACTTCAACTCAAACCTAATAAAAACAATAATGAAGGTCACTTCAGTCTGATCAAGAGAACATTGTACCAAGAAGACATTACCATTTTAAATATATGCACATCAAACTTAGGTGTACCCAATTTCACAGAAGAAATACTACTAAGCATCAAGCTACAGAGTAATCTTAACAAAGAAATAGTAAGTGATTTTAGTATATCACATTTACCAAGGACAGATCATCAAAGCAAAAAATAGGTAAACATCAGAATTAAAAGACATGATAGACCAAAAGAACCTAACAGATATGTGGAATACACATTCTTCTCAGCAGTCCATGGACCACATACAGGGTCCATGCACTGAAATGCACCACATACTGGGACACAAGGAAATCTCAACAATTTTGGAAAATTGAAATAACTCAATGTAGGATATCTGCCCAAAATTAAATAAAGGTTGAAATCAATAGCAGAAGAAATTCCAGAAAATGCACAAATGTGTAGATATTAAACAAGATACCACTGAATGATGAATGGGTCATTAAAGAAATAAAAGCTACTGAAATTAAATTAAAATAAAGGAACAACATACCAAAACCTCTGAAATACAAAGAAAGCAGTTATAAAAGAATAATTTATACCTCTAGTAAGTGTCTACATCAAAAAAATCAAAAAAGGTGTGGTGGCACATGCCTTTAATCCCAGGATTTAGGCTGCAGAGGCAGGTGAATATCTGTAAGACAGAGGCTAGTCCCCCCACAAATCAGAAAGAGAGCAAATAAATAACTTAATGATGAACCTCATGAATTTGGTAAAACAAGAAGAAACCAACCAGTAGACGGGATTAAGTAAACAAACAAAGCTAGAAACTTATGAAATGGAATAATA
>NW_008333659.1:1700043-1706232 GCF_000622305.1 Nannospalax galili
ACATACATTAAAAAGCTATATTCTGTTAAGTTAAAAAAAACATTAAAGAAATGGATGAATTTCTAGAAACATTTGATCTACCAAAGATAAATCAAGAATAGATGACTACTTTGAACTGCTCTATAATAAGCAAAGAAATTCAAGTAGTAATAAAAAATACCCTGACTAAAAACAGCCCAGGTCCAGATAGATTCACAGCAGATCTTACCAGGCCTTTAAATCAGAACTCTACCAGTTTCTCAAATTATTCCACAAAATAAAAACCAGAAGAAAACTTCCAAATTCCTTCTATGAAGTCAATATTACTCTAAAATTCAAGCCAAGTAAAGACACAACAAAAAAGGTAACTATAGATCAATATCCCTAATGACACAGATGCAAAAGTTCTCAATAAAATACATGCAAACAAAATAGAAGGATACATAAAAATTTATTCACCAAGATCAGGTTGGTTATATTCCAGAAATGTGGGGACAGTTCAGCATAAACAACAGAAGAATATAAACTATATAAACACATTTAAAGTAAAAGAATCACATGATCAATGATCATCTTAATCCACCCCTATTTGATATAATGCTCAAAGTCAACTACATCAATAAGACAGCAGAAAGAAATAAAACTGATACAAATAGGAAAAGAAGTCAAAGTATCTTTTCTTGCAGATGATTTGAGGCTGTAGATAAAAGACCATAAAGATACCACTTCTTCAACAAAGTGGCAGGATACAAAACTAGCATCCAAAATTCAGTAGCCTTTTTGCATATCAATGACTGAAAAAGAAATCAGGAAAGCAACCTTATTCCTAATAACCTAAAAATACCTTGGAATAAATTAACCAGGAAGGAAAGGACCTCTGCAATGAAAGCTTTAAAACTCTGAAGTAAGAAATTGAGGAAGACATTAGAAGATGCAAGTACATCCCATGCTGATGAATTGGTAGAATTAATGTGAAACTAATCATCCTAACCAAAGCAATTTACAAATTCAATACAATTGCATTTGAAATCCCCACGTAATTCTTCACAGGCATGGAAAAAAATCTTAAAATTAATATAGATGCAACCCTGCCCCCCAACCCTGGATAGACAAAGCAACCCCAAGCAAAAAAGTCTTACTAGGGGCCCAGTAGGTGATTCAGCAGGTAAAGGCACTTGACCACAAGCCTGGCAAACCTAGTTTGGTTCTCAGAACATACATGATGAATGGACTGAACCAATTCATGAAAGCTGTCATTTGACCTCCATTTGTATGCCTTAGCATATACAAGTACATAACAGTGTGATTGTGTATTCACACGTGTAAGTGCACACAAATAGTATATAAATATAAAAATATTTTAATAATTGTGCTAGAAGCATTACCATATACAATCTCAGAGCCATAGTAACTAAAACTAGAATGGTAGTGGCACAAAACAGAAATGTAGATCAATGGAACAGAAAAGAAGACCAGATTTGAGTTCACAAAATTATAGCCACCTACGTTATTTTTGAGAAAGACACAAAAAACACCCTGTGAAGAAAAGACAGCCTGTCAAAAATGATGTGAGGAAACTGTATGTCTGTAGGCAGGAGAATGAAATTCCATTCTTATTTTACCCCGCATAGAAATGAACTCCAATACCCCAAACACTTGGAAAATATAGATCATATTCAGCAGGCCTTAAAAAAAGGCACGTCCATAAAGCCGGGGGGCAGTAATAAGATGGGACTGGAGATTGGGAAGGAGTCTGACTATGGCCAAAGTACATTGTACGGAATTCTCAAATTAATAAAAATACTTTAAAAATCAACACCAATAAATCAAAGACTTCAATGTAAAACCTAAAATCTTGAAACTACTAGATAAGAAGACAGGGAGGATGCTCTAGATGAGAGGGCAGGGTGGGTGATATAGATGAGATGAAGGCAGGGTGGATGCTCTAGATGAGATAAAGGCAGGGTGGATGCTCTAGATGAGATGAAGGCAGGGTGGATGCTCTAGATGAGATGAAGGCAAGGTGGACGCTCTAGATGAGATGAAGGCAGGGTGGGTGATCTAGATGAGATGAAGGCAGGGTGGGTGATCTAGATGAGATGAAGGCAGGGTGGACGCTCTAGATGAGATGAAGGCAGGGTTGGTGATCTAGATGAGATGAAGGCAAGGCAGATGCTCTCAGGCTTAGGCATAGGAAAAGACTTTCTAAATAGATCTCTGGTTGCTCAGGAGACAAGGCCAACAAATGGACCCTAATGAAATTAAAAAGCTCTGTATAGAAAATTAAACAGTCAAGTAAGTGACTTGTTTACAGAATGGGAATCTTTATGAGCTATAGATTGGACAGTGAATTAATATCTAGAGTGCACAAACAACTGAAAAAGCAGACCATAAAGGAGGCAAAACCCCATTCAAAAATTGGCCATAGAAATGAATAGGGGGCTGTAGAGAGCTTAGAGGTGAAGAGCACTGTGTGCTCTTCTAAAGACCTGTGATTGATTCCTAGCACCCACGTAGCAGCTAGCAACCATCTGTAACTTTAGTTCCAGAGGAGCCGATGCCTCCTTCTGACCTCCATGGGCTTTGTATGACATGGGTGCACATGCGTACATGCAGGCAATACACTCATACATATAAAATAAAAATACACAAAATTTTAGAAATGGACCGTTCACAAAAGCAGAGAATACATAAGTATTTAACAAACATTTTTTAAAAGTGGTCAACAGTATTGGCCACCAGAAAAATGCATATTAAAATGACTTTGAGATTCCATATTAATGAGCATCACTAAGAAAATAGATAACAACAAAAGCTGGTAAGGATATGGGAAAAGAGGAGCTCCTTTACACTGTTACTGAGAGTGTGAACTGGTACAACCACTATGGAAATCAGTTTGACAGTTGCTCAAAAAGTTAGAACTATAGCTATCATGTAATCCAGTTGTGCCATTCCTGGACATATACCTAAAGAACTGTATACTCTACTACAGATATATCTGCTATTCATGTTTATTGCTGCTCTATTCATAATAGTTAAGAAATGGAATCAACCTAGATGTCCATCAACTGATGACTGAATAATGAAAATGTACATAGACACAATGGAATATTACTCAGCTGTAAAGAAAAAGCGAACTAATGTAATTTACTGGTAAATAGATGGAACTGGAAATATTATATTGAATAAGGTAGAAAGACACACGCTGCATGCTGTCTCTCATATGTAGATCTTAGCTTTAGATTTGTGTCTTTCACTTGGAGTATCTGTAGAAGTCAGGAAACTAGAAACAGGCTGTTGGAGTGGGAATTCCATAGGAGAGGGTGACAGTAGAACATGGATAATATGAAGGTAGACAGGGACAGCATCAGAGGTGGAACAGAGGAAGTAGGATGAAATCGGAGGATGGGGGGATGAAAGAACCACAGAGAGGGGCTAACCAAAATAAACATGGGAAACTAGTATTTTGTGAGCCAATGAAAAATACAAGTTAAGAGGCAGACAGATGGCAGCAGGGGTGGTGACTCACGCCTTTAGTCCCAGCACTCCACTCTGGAGGCAGAGGCAGGCTGATCTCTGTGAATTTGAGTCAAGCCCGGTCTACAGAGTGAGTTCCAGGCCAGCTGGGGCTACAGGGAGACCCTGTCTCAAAAAGACCCCCCCACAAAAGGAGGTAGAGAAATGGCTCAGTGGTGTGTGTACTGATCTTGTAGAAGATCCAGTATTTGTTCCTAGCTCCCATGACAGGTGGCTCACAGGCATCTGTAACTCTAGCTCCAGGGGATAATAGTACTCTAGCCTCTGTGGGTGCCTACATGAATGTACGCATACCCAGACACAGACACATCGACATGTACATGATTAATAAATAAAATAAATCTTTAAAAAATATATACACATTTAAAAAAGGAATTAGAAAGTAAAAAATTCTGCGTGGTTTGAGAATGTTCCCCTAAAAGCCAGAGGGTTCTAAATAAATCCCCAGTGCCAAGTGTGGCATACCTTCTAATGCATTGTTGGTCAAAGAATCCCTGGAGGTCCCCAGACACACAGGCTCTTGCTAGTCCTCTTGATTAGCACCAGGACTGGTTGCTGAAGATGCTGCACACCTTCCTTACAATAGAGAGAATCAAGGTGGGACTGCACTGGAAGCTTCCACCCTAGTGCTGGAAGGTGAGATGTAGACTGCCGGATGACAAAAGCCAGCTGTGATCCCTACAAAATACAGTTCCAACTTCTCAGGTGAGATGGACCAAGTGGTACAATAGCAGAAGAACAATCGTGGGGTAACAAACAACTTTCTGATTGGATCTGAAGTCTGTTTCACAGGAGAGAATCCATGCCTGGTACTGTGAGACTTCTCATTTCTGTGGTCTTGGGCTCTAGGAGGCAACTTACTCCTGTTATTTAATTCAATTGATAAGGCATCAAAATCCCTTCTAAAAATGGGGTGTTTATACCCATAGACAAATGCTGCTCCCAGCCTTGATGAGAGAAGCTTCTCTTTGCAAAGAATGGTGGTGAATGTGAAGAATCAGGGCTTGTCAGGGTGCAAGAATAAATGACAATTCTGTGCCCCGCCTCAAGCAGGATGTTTTTACCATTCTGCCTAAGGTTCAGGGAACATAGCTGAAGGGGTGATGTAAGAGATGGGAACATCTTCGCAATGGTATCTTCTGGGCATGGCATAGTTACTGCAACAATGATCACAGAGTAGCTGTGGCAGCCAGCACTGGGCCTGCACAAGACTGGGCCTGTTAACACCTAATCATGGACCGAGGAAGAGTTTTCAGGGCCCCTGCCATCCTCTGATGAACTATAGCCTATTGATGGATTCTTGGTCAGGGCTGTCAATGTCTTCAGTTCTGTACTCACTGAGGAGTCCACTGGTCTCCATTGGATAGTACCAAACCCACAGTCAGGTGGATGACCCTGTTAAACTCAGTGATCCACAAACAAAACAAAAAGCCATGAATGGGAAAAAGTGACTTTTAGAGAGGAGGGGGATTGATGGGAGTGGAAGGAGAGTCAGAGGTGGGAGTAATCAGAATGCATTATCTACATGTACAAAATTGTTAAAGAACAATATAATAGAAGTTTAAACACACACAGATAGAGACACAGAGACACACAAAATAGGGCTGGAGAGGTGGCTTTGTGATCAAAGGTGTTCACTGCTAGGCCTGACGACCTGAGTTCTAACACTGTGACCCACATGGTAGAAGGAGCAAACCCACTCCCACAAATTCTCCTCTGACTTCCATAAACCCATCATGGCTTACCTTCCACTCCCCAAATGTATATGTTTTATAATTTTTTTAAAAAATTGAAAACAAAACAAAGCCACCAACAATGAGAAAAAATAATAAAATCTATAGATGATTAAAGAGTAAGACAGCAATGCCAATCAAAATCCCCATGACACTCTTCACAGAATTGGAAAAAAAGATCCTAAGATTCATATGGAAGCACAAAAGACCTCAGATACCCAAAGCAACACTGAGCACTAAGAGCAATGCCGGGGAATTACTATACCAGATATTAAACTGTATTACAGAGCTATAGTCATAAAAACAACATGGTACTGGCACAAAAATAGACCTATAGATCAATGGAACAAAATTGAAAACCCAAATATGAGTACATGCAATTTCAGCCACCTGATATTTGACAAAGGGCCCAAGAACATTCACTGAAGGAAACATAGCATGTTCAGCAAATGGTGCTGGCAAAACTGGATCTCCACCTGTAGAAGAATGAAACTAAACCCCTATCTTTCACATTGCGCAAAAGTCAACTCCAAATGAATCAAATACCTCAATGTGAAGCCTGAAACTCTGAAAGTGTTGGAATAAAACATTGGTGCTAACCTTAGGAAAGGATTTTCTAAACTGGACAGCAACTGCTCAGGAAACAAGGTCAAGAATTAACAAGTGGGACCTAATTAAACTAAAAAGCTTGTGTACATCAAAGTAGGCAACCAGGGAAGCAATCAGAAAACGCACAGAATGGGAGAAAATCTTCACCAACAACACATCGGACAGAGGTTTAACATACAGAATATATAAAGAACTCAAAAAACAAAGAATCAAGAAAGGAAGTAAACCAATTAAAAGATGGACTAAGGAGTTGAACAAAGAGTTCTCAAAAGAAGAAGTAAAGATGGCTATGAAACATCTTAAAAGATGTTCAACATCACTAATAATCAGG